>NC_053028.1:574192095-574431830 GCF_003073215.2 Triticum urartu
GTCATCCAACAAACTCAGGAGAAAGATTTTGAAAATGAGTTCCATGAAGGAATAACAGCTCAAAAATTGATAACCCAATTTTGGGGCTGCTACAAACCTTCCCCCCTTAAAAAGAATCTCGTCCTCGAGATTCCTAGGGTTACAACACAATTGCAAAGATAACTACTCCAGGGAAAACCTCAGGGTAAATTTTAACCCTTTGGTCGGATTCGAACGAGTTGGGGCACCGATAATTGGTGCACCTAGGGAGATATATGGGCAAACACGGTTATATCCACGACTAGGGCCATTCAAGAGCAAACTCTCGAAAAATTTGCTAGATGCACCCCAGTGAACAGTGGATTCACCTGCTGACACGTGGGTCCAGGGCCCACTAGCAGCCTCCTTCTTCTACCTCTGTCCAACTGCTTCTTCTATGCTGCTGCTTAGCATGCGGCTTGGCGCAGCGCGCATCTAGCTCCTAGTGTGATGAGGACCCTAGTGCCGTAGTGCGTGGCGTGCATGACACCGGTGCAGGGAGCACTCACATCGTGGGCCAGCACCTTGTCGGCACTTCTGGTGGATTCGCCTCCTGGATGCCGGTGATCGGGCGACGGGCGGTTCTCCTGGACCTCGCTCACCGTACATCGGGGTTGGGCTATAAAAGACGGCAGCGCGGCTCTCCTCCAATGCACCAACACAATGCCTCTCTACTACCTCTTCGTTTTGGGGTGAGATCAAGCCGAGCTCCTTCGGTGAGGAGGGGTTCTTGGCGGTGCTACGGTTGTTCCTCACGGCGTTGCTGGGTACGCTAATCGGCTCGTCGATCCTCCTGCTGATACTCATCAGGAATGATTGGCCTCGGGACAATGCGTGACTAGGTACGGTGGCTCGAGATGCGGGAGAAGACGGTGCACTGCGTGGTCCTCTGCCACACTTGATCCTCCGTCGCTTTGTGCTGGCGGAGTAATCGCGTGCTGCGGTGGAACGGCGGTGGCGACTCGGCTGCATCATGCAAGGCCGTGACGGTGGGGTGGTGAGGTTCAGATGTGGGTGAGGTGGCTGCGCCAGCTCAGGATTCAGACTAGGGCACGGGAAAAATTTCGCGGATAGCTCCAGGAAATGTAGATGTCGAGGTAGAATCGGAGTTGAAATCTGTATCGGGGTAGATGTACTGGATCGAGTGAAATAAAGTTGGCAGTGTTCCTTCAGAAGTGAAATCGGGAAAAAGAATTAGAGACGAGGAACTGCCAGACGGAAATGCCTCTGTGAGGCTCTAGGTTTAGATATCCGGCACACGAGGTATGCACAGATAGAGATGGATACGTGACTTTGCATTCCCCCGAGTACTGCCCGAACATACTCGTGGGTGAACCGGGTATGCGTGCAGTATGCAATACAAACAAACTAACAAACATACCGATGCAACAAACATGCAATGCAAACACAGCAGAAAATCATTCTAAGGTGTTTTAATGCTAGCGGGTATATGTAATCTTGGCATACATATACCTACACAAGCGCGCATTTTAATAGAGACTCGGGACGAGCCAATGTTGTTTTTAGTGTATGTGTCGTACTGATTAAAATCTTGTTAGCAACACATTGGCAACCCTGTCAAACATCTCTGCTTGATAGAGAGACAAACAAAAACAAGCACGAAAACAAACATAGAACACATCATACATATTACAACAATGCAAGCATACAACAAAGCACGAACGCTCTACGCGCTAAACGAAACTACTCACTCTGGGATACATAGTTCTATCCTCCTATCGAGGATGAACAGACTGACTGACCTACTCGCAGATTCATCTCACTGCGCGGCTGAGGTCATGCAGAGGACTGGCCTTGCTGGGGCTCTCCGCGAGGACAAAGACTAAGCCAATCTCCATCTTCATCGTCTGACAGCACTATGGGTTGGGCTTCTACTGCTGGAGGTGTGGCTGAAATTGATCCAAGCAAATGCTGCTGGTGGATCCAAAAAAGAGCCTTGTCGAGGGTGACAATGTTTGGCCTGGGCCACAATACAGGCTGAGAGGGTAGCACTGGTTCGGATGGCATGGGGTGAATGGCTTGAGATGTGAATTTACGAGCCTCACGATAAGCTTCCTTGACCACTCGTAACTCATCATTGTACAGGGTTCTAAATTCGGCAAGCATCTTTGAAATCATCATCCCCTGGGCAGTGATATATTGCACCAAGAGAGCGATTGCGGGGTCATCTCCTTGGATAGCGGGAGAAGGCTGCATTCCCGCTTCTGCCACAATGGGGAAAAAGCAGAACTCCCGCCTCGTTGGCACATGCGGGAACTTGGTTCAGAGGTATAGGATGGCCTCCACAGCAGCGGCCTGAATGGCTAAATCAGTGGTAGGCATGGATCTACCCTGAAAAACCAACGGCTGGCCATCTACTGCAAGGCCTAGGCTGATGTGCACTCTTGCAACAAAGCGATGAAGGTGAGGGACGGGTGTCGACTGGAACACCAGGTAATCTGGGCTAGCATTGCAGCCAAAGGCTTTAGTGAGCATCTCGGTAAGAAGGGGTGGAAAGCCAGGGTGGTTGACGACAAAGGTGCGGGTGTGAAACTTGGGAGCTTTGAAGCTGCTAGTCATGGCTGGGGAGCTACTAGCTAGGCTTCTCTGCAGGGACATGGGTGAACGAGGGGAGCGCGAAACGTCTAGCGGAAAAGGGGGATTTTATAGGCAGCTATGCGGGACATGCCCGCATGGCGTGGCCCCTTTCCCTTAATGGTGAAGGGAAGGCGGTGCGGCTGACCAAAAAGGATAGGGTTGCTATTCATTCCATGGATAACTAGGCGGGGACAGCGGGGTGAGGACGTGTCGGTCCCGACTGCGCCACCTGTTGATTAACAGTGGCCATGCCGGATGCTAGGGATGGGTCAAATCCCTTAGGGTCATTACGGTTTAATGGTAACGGTGATCTAATGCTATGATAACCTATGCCAGCCTAGCTGCTCTGATACCATCTCCTGTGACACCCCGATCCGCATGGAGCAGGGAGGCTTCGCACGTCAGCCCAGGATTATGCCAGACGCACGACAGGTCCATGATACAGCATTCCAGGTACAATAACATTCATCAACTACATGTGTATAAGATTACATCATTGATGAATACAATTATCTAGCATAGCCCTAAGGCTATTAAAAGGTAGCGGAAGTCTATTTAAATGGCGGCGGAAGTCTTGGTTTGGCAGCATCTCACTTAGGCTAGGCTCCACAACTCACGGGACTGGCAAGATTACGGCCTAGCACGACGGAACAAGCGAACAAGTTGGGTACGACCTACAAAACTGGCATGACACGCCAGGTCGGTACATTGAATGTACTTGCAAGACAACCAAATACATAACATCCAAAGAAACAGATGACAAAGCAAGAACCAAGCATATGCAATAGTCTACTTTAACACAACTTCTAAGCATGGCAATGATATTAACTAGAATCATAAATCAAACTAAGCATCAACATCATAGCATCTACTAGCATGGCATATCAAATTTACTCCTACCATATCAATAGCAAAGCATAACATATCAAAATATGGATGGCATCATGAAACTATGCTTAAAATAAACTACCAGTTACCTCCCGTGAAGGCATGACGTATTAACCTTATGCAACACCACTTAATCTGCCACGGCTCCTCGGAGCACACGCATGACTTACCGAGACCTCGTCTCGGGGTCATATCAACACCTCATCGTGACTTCTCACGATTATCTCATAGTCCAAGTCATCACATGATTTACCACATTTTAATTATCACACAAGTTATTAGCAGGTTTATCCTCCATTTCAACCAAGATCCGATAGTGTGACCTACTACGAACTTTTGCCCATGACCAAGACGCGGCTATCAATAGATTGAATATACTCTCTGCAAAGGTAGCACACTTTACCCACACCACGGAACCCTGGCCTCGCACTCCCATACGTGCGGACCACGGTGTTCCGACAAAACCGAGCTACTGCCATGACACTCTCCCGGCCACTCCGACCAATACCCCCTTGGGGTTCGGTCCTGGGTGGCCCCATGTCTACCAAAGACACCAATGGCCAACGTCATGGCAAAACAGTCCCAAACGGGACAAGGTACCATAAAAACAAAAACGAGCACACAAGGTTATGTCCACCTACCTGATCAGGGTAGCGTGTTCCCATAACCTTCCCTCACGGGAGGCACCGGTGAGAGGCATGACAATAGACCCTGCCAGGACCTTCCCATAAGGTAAATGTGGTTGCACAGGAGAAAGCTCGACTTGGGTGGCACTATGATATCCCAGTGATGACGGGGGAGGTTTGTTATTAAGTAATATTATTAACTTCTCCATCATCAATCATCATGCGAGCATTATTAACAAGAATGCAATAACTAACATGCAACATACCGATGCAGTAACAAAACATCAAGCATTTCAAAAGAACAGTGATAGCATGCGAAACATGGCAATACCAAGTACTAGCAAACTTATTAGTGCAATAGAATTATCATAACATCGATACTACTAACATGAAACTAAACTGGGCAGAGGCATGATATTATTAGTAGCAACAGTAAACTAGCATGTCAACCTATTTCATGAACGCATAAGCATGCAAGACAGATAACAAAACATATAGCACGACTAAAATAATAGGAGACGGAACAGACAAGAAACTACTGCAACTAAACACACACACGAGGTGCAAGCAAAGTCAACATGCAAGTTCGGGGCTCAAGATAATTGGTTGGCTTGCCTGGGGTCGACAAATACTCCGGAAAAAGTGCGGAACGATCGCAGAAAGATTTGCCAGAAACAGTTCTCTCTCGGAGGGGGCCTGTTTACGTGCAAGGGCAAAGTGGTCATTTTCACTGTGTGAAAACATAATAAAAATGATACCAACAGAAAGAGTTCGACGAGACGAAGACGTGAGCGTTGGTTTCACCTCAATCGGAGTTACGGTTGCGGAGTTATAAAGTGATGAAAATCAGGGACTTTTTTGCAAAAAGAATATCCACATACGGGTCCCTGAGTGGATAAGTCAGAGGCGCAAAATTAGAAATACGCTTTATGATTAAGAAAACGCATTCTGCGCTGAAACAGAGGGCAATACGCTTTCAATAAAAGAAAACATACTTTGAGCTGAAGCAGAGAGAAAATACGCTTTCGTTGGATGAAATTGTGCACGGGCAGAAGCCGTGTCCACTTATCCACGTCAGCAGGGCGCTGGGCCACTAGCGCGTGGGGCCCAGGCGCAGGGGAAGGGGGTCGGGCGCTCGTCTTCTTCCTCCCTGTGTTCTTCGCGTGGAACAGAGGAGGACCAGGCGAGGCAGAGGCGAGCTTCAGGCGAGGGGGCCGGCCGACTCCGGTCGTCTCCGGCCGTGGCGCGGTAGCTAGGCGTGGCCCGCCGCATCCATTCAGAGGAAGGGCGGCTGCTGGGGAGGCGCGGGGAGGAGATCGCCACCGGAAAGGAGAGCGACCGCGGCGGCACTGGATCTTGGGGGCGGAGGCTTTAGGTACTCCGGTGACGAGGTGAGGGTCTGGGGAGGATCACCGGAGCATGGGAAAGATGTGGGTGCGGTCAGGGAGTGGAGGGGTGGCTCTGGTCGCTTCAATTTAGCAGGACCAAGGAGGCGTCCATGACGGCAATGGCGGGCGAGAGGAGGCTCGGAAGCTCAGGGGAGAGGCTTGGGAGGGGTTGAGGACCGCAATGAACCTCCAGGCGTGCTTAAATAGCCGCAGGGAGAGCTCTAGAGGGAGGGGTGAGGCGACACGCGGCGCGGCTACGTGTCCGAGCGCCGGCGATACGCACATGCGGCCATGGGTCACGGGGAGCGGCGGGAAGGCGACGAGGGGATGCGGACGAGTGCCAGGGGGTCACGGAGACGAGGGATGCTCGCGGACGAGAGGTAGAAGTGGACAAGAGGCGAGGAAACGACGGTGCGTGTGTTCGGTGATGGCCACGGCTCAACGAGGAAGCAAACGAAGGGGGAAACGGATCAAGGCGCACGGCGAAGATGAGGCTGAGCTATGTGACATGATTGGACAAACCAGGACCGGCCGGAGCAAGGGTGCCGACAAGAACAGTGGCTAGACCACCGATTTGGCCTGCATTGCCCCGTGCTCACCACGCGCACTGGTGCAAACGGCGCACTCCGAGCGGTCAAATCATGTCTGGGAAATGGACCTTGCTACCCTTAGTTCAAAGGCGGTAACAACTTGTTCCAGGGGGCAAGAAGGGATCTGCAGGCTGATCCAAAACATTGCTGCAGCAAGGTGTTTGTGCTGCGGGGAGACAATCACAGGAAGAGGAAAAGGCTGAGCTTTGGCATGGTGTGATCATACATTAAAATGATTACTTCTGCAAATTATTAGCTCATAAGGATGAATAAAAATGATAGTTGATGTACAATGCACCACCATGGACAGAATTAGAGATTAGGATGATGCACTCACATAGTTGATTAGATAGAGCTAGAATTATGCATGGCCCAATTATTTGATGATATGAATAGTACCAAAGAGTTTCATTCCATTTGGATGAACCAAAATAGCACTTGCTTCACAAAGCATCTCTCTGGACAGAATTTTGGAAAATTTGCACACGGAAAATTGGGTAATGGATTGAGCCAAAACTTGGTGGAGAGAGTTTATATAGATATTATAAGACTTAGGAATATTTTCATTCATAATGGAGCAAGATAAATTATACTTGCTTCACAAACTGAAAATTTGGACAGAATCAAAGAATTGCTCCTGTGCTCACATAGTTCAATGGAATGAACTGAATTTAGGTGGAGGCTAATTATTTGAGATACTTGAGAATATGGAAAAGTTTCATCCCATTCGGAAACCCTATGAAGGTACTTCCTTCACAAGCATGCCATCTGGTCAGAAATTTTGAAAAATTGCACAGGGATCTAGGATTAATATATTGATCTCATCTTTGGTATCCTCGGGTGAATTATCAAGGTTAATAACCCTGCCAAATTTCAGCTCAATTGGAATTAGGAATAAAGCACTTCCTTTGCAAAAATTTCAGAGAGGGCAGAAACTTGCATTGGATCATGTGCTGAAATTATGATCTTTGGAGCATGGGTTTGGATGGAAATGGTGAAGATCTAGCAATTAAAAACTCCACAAATTCTTTGGGAATTTTCCTTTCTATAAAAATGGTAGCTCCTTTAGAAAATGGCAGAAATGCAATATTGGCTTAAAATAGGAAAAGGCAAGTTTCTTTATTTAATTATGGCCAATATCTTTGCCAGAGCTTGGATTTGGCATAAATATCAACTCCACCAATTCTCATGAATTTAGGAGATGGCTAGCTATGCCTTTGGATTTTATTCCTCAAAAAGGCAAGAAAATGAATAAATCATAATTCAAAAATATTGCATAAGACTTAGCAATATTTTTGCATATCCAAGGATTAGAAGGATAGGAGGGTCTCTGGGAACAAATGGGATGATCAACAGATCAAGGAAAATGATTGCTCCTTTGTAATCACAACGGCCACATTCAAATTCCAAAAATTTGCAATTAGGGTTTGAGAGGATTTGAGATGATTCAAAAGAGGTCTTGCCCACTGACAAAGACATGAGCAAGGTTTTGAAAGGTTGGGAATGACAAGAATTCTCAGAGTCATCCAACAAACTCAGGAGAAAGATTTTGAAAATGAGTGCCAGGAAGGAATAACAACTCAAACATTGATAACCCAATTTTGGGGCTGTTACATGCATCTAGAGTATTAAGTTCACAAGAACGGAGTAACACATTAGGCAAGATGACATGATGTAGAGGGATAAACTCAAGCAATATGATATAAACTCCATTTTTTATCCTCGATGGCAACAATACAATACGTGACTTGCTGCCCCTACTGTCACTGGGAAAGGACACCGCAATATTGAACCCAAAGCTAAGCACTTCTCCCATTGCAAGAAAGATCAATCTAGTAGGCCAAACCAAACTGACAATTCGAAGAAATTTTCAAAGATATCAAACCATGCATATAAGAATTCAGAGAAGAATCAAGTATTGTTCATTGATAATCTTGATCATAAACCCACAATTCATCGGATCTCGGCAAACACACCGCAAAAAGTATTACATCGAATAGATCTCCAAGAACATCAAGGAGAACTTTGTGTTGAGAACCAAAGTGAGAGAAGAAGCCATCTAGCTAATAACTATGGACCCGAAGGTGTGTGGTAAACTACTCACACATCATCAGAGAGGCTATGGTGTTTATGTAGAAGCCCTCCATGATCGAATCACCCTCAGGCAGATCGCTAAAAAAGGTCCCCAGATGGGATCTCACGGGTACAGAAGGTTGTGGCGGTGGAAAAGTGGTTTCGTGGCTCCCCGGGATGTTTTCAGGGTATAAGAGTATATATAGGAGAAAGAAGTAGGTCGGTGGAGCTACGAGGGTCCCACGAGGGTGGGGGCGCGCCTACCCCTGGGCACGCCACCCTACCTCGTGGTCGCCTCGTTGCTTCCTTGACCTCCAGTCCAAGTCTCCTGGATTGCGTTTGTTCCAAAAAATATCCTCACGAAGGTTTCGTCCCGTTTGGATTCTATTTGATATCCCTTTTCTGCGAAACACTGAAATAGGCAAAAAAACAACAATTTGCATTGGGCCTTCGGTTAATAGGTTAGTCCCAAAAATAATATAAAAGTGCATATTAAAGCCCATTAAACATCCAAAACAGATAATATAATAGCATGGAACAATAAAAAATTATAGATACGTTGGAGACGCATCAATGACGTTGGTGATGATTTCCCCCTCCCAGAGGGATGTTTCCCCTGTAGAACAGCTCCGCCGGAGCCCTAGATTGGTTCCGCCTCAAGACGGCGGCGCTTCGTCCCGAAAACTTCCTTCTTATTTTTTCCAGGGAGAAAGACTTCATATAGCAAAAGATGGGCACCGTAGGCCTGCTAGGGGGCCCACGAGGCAGGGGGCGCGCCCCCACCCTCATGGACAGGGTGTGGCCCCCCTCTGGTGCTTTCTTCGCCCAATATTTTTTATATATTCCAAAACTGACTTTCGTGGAGTTTCAGGACTTTTGGAGTTGTGCAGAATAGGTATCTAATGTTTGCTCCTTTTCCAGCCCAGAATTCCAGCTGCCGGCATTCTCCCTCTTCATGTAAACCTTGTAAAATAAGAGAGAAAAGGCATAAGTATTGTGACATAATGTGTAATAATAGCCCATAATGCAATAAATATGGATATAAAAGCATGATGCAAAATGGACGTATCAACTCCCCAAGCTTAGACCTCGCTTGTCCTTAAGCGGAAGCCGATAACGAAAAATATGTCCACATGTTTAGAGACAGAGGTGTCGATAAAATAAAATACGGACATGAGGGCATCACGATCATTCTTATGACAACAATATATATATATATTGTCATATGATTTCTTATGCTAAAGTAACAATCTATTCACAATGTCAAGTATGAATTAGAAAACTTCATTGAAGACTAACAAACTATGATCTCAGTCATTGAAACAATTGCAATTTATCATAACATCAGAAAGATTCAATATAAGAGCTTTTCAGCAAGTCCTCATACTCAACTACCATTTAGTCTTTCACAATTGCTAACACTCATGCAATACTTATGGGTATGGAGTTTTAATCGGACACAGAGAAAGATAGGGGCTTATATTGTTGCCTCCCAACCTTTTACCTCAAGGGTAATGTCAACAATAATAGTTTATCATAACTTACATCCAATTGGATATATATATATATATCAGGATCTTTCCAACACGATGTTCTTGCCAAAGGATAAAGTGTAAAAAGGAAAGGTGAAGATCACCATGACTCTTGTAGAAGACATGAGAAAAATAAATAAAAGGCAGGCCCTTCGCAGAGGGAAGCAGAGGTTGTCATGTGCTTTTATGGTTGGATGCACAAAATCTTAATGCGAAAGAACGTCACTTTATATTGCCACTTGTGATAGGGACCTTTATTATGCAGTCCATCGCTTTTATTTCTTCCATATCACAATAGATCATACATATTTAGAGAGAAATTTTTATTGCATGCAACAATGACAACTTACTTGAAGGATCTTACTCAATCCATAGGTAGGTATGATGGATACTCATGGAAAAACTGGGTTTAAGGATATTCAGAAGAACAAGTAGTATCTCTACTTGGTGCAAGGAATTTGGCTAGCATGAGGGGAAAGGCAAGCTCAACATGTTGGATGATCCATGACAATATACTTTATTCCGAATATAAGAAAACATAACTCATTACGTTGTCTTCCTTGTCCAACAACAACTTTTTAGCATGTCATATTTAATGAGTGCTCACAATCATAAAAGATGTCCAAGATAGTATATTTATATGTGAAAACCTCTCTTTCTCTATTACTTCCTATTAATTGCAACGATGACCAAAACTATGTTTGTCAACTCTCAACAACTTTTATTCATCATACTCTTTTATATGTAAAGTCATTACTCTCCATAAGATCAATATGATCTCTTTAATTCTTTTTGTTCTTTCTTTTATTCCCTCAAGATCATAGCAAGATAATCAATTCCTTGACTCAAAATTAATCTTTATTATATATAGATCACGGACTCGATTACATAGAAGGATCATAAAGCATAACTCAAAACTATATCATATTAAAACTTTATTCTACTAGATCAAGATATTACCAAAAGGATCGAACTAAGAAAAACGGTAAAGATAGAAGTGTGATGGTCATATGATACCCGGGCACTCCCCCGAGCTTGGCAGTTGCCAAGGGGAGTGCCCATACCTGATACTTAGTTCTCCTTTGGTGGTGATGATGGAGTTGTTGATGATGTAGGCTTGTCGTCCAACATCGAGCGTAGGAGGTGCTCCCACTTACGAATAATGCCCTTGAGTGCGGTGATATGCCCTTGCAACAGAATATTTCCACGAGTTAGATACTTGTTCTGCACCCGAACTATTTCAGTCATCTTGAAAGCTTCAATTTCAGTAGGGGTAAGAAGATTGTAATGAGGTTGAAGGATGTCTTCTTCTTTGGCTGCAGGAGCTTGATCCTTCGTGGCCTTCTTTATCCTATCATCCTTGTTGATCTCCCCGGGTTATTCTCTCTTTAGCTCTATCTTCATTAGCCAAGCATCGTCGCCCTCATTGTTGGAGGAGGGGGACGACATGATGCCTGGCCTTGACAACTCTGACAAAAAACAACTCGAAACAAAAACAGGAGATATTCGCGTGGTATGAGGGTCAAAACCTTCGGGAGATTATCTAATGAATTTTTACCGACGAAAAGAAGTATCGCGCAAGAAATCGGAGTCCGGAGGGCACACGAGGTGCCCACGAGGCGGGGGGCGCACCCTCCACCCTCGTGGACGCCTCGTATCCTTCCCGGACTATTTCTTATTTTCCTATTTTCTTAAATAGTCCAAAACGGAAAAAATGCTATTAGCACTGTTTTGGAGCCGGTTTACTTACCGTACCACATACCTATTCCTTTTCGGAGTCTGAAACATTCTGGAAAGCGTCCCTTATATACTCCTCTGGTGTTACAGTGTCAATAACATTAGTTTCAACATTTATGGGATTACTTGAGATATAATGTTTGATTCTTTGACCGTTCACCACCCTCGGATTTGTGCCTTCGAAGTTGTTGATTTTTATGGCACCAGAATGATAGACCTCCTCGATAACGTAAGGACCTTCCCATTTAGAGAGTTTTCCTGCAAAAAAATCTTAAACAAGAGTTGTATAACATAACATAATCACTTACATTAAAGTCACATTTTTGTATCCTTTTATCATGCCATCTTTTAACTTTTTATTTAAACAGTTTGGCATTCTCATAGGTTTGGGTTCTCCACTCATCAAGTGAGCTAATGTCAAATAATCTCTTCTCACCGGCATGTTTGAAATCATAATTGAGCTCTTTAATGGCCCAATATGCCTTATGTTCTAGTTCAAGAGGTAAGTGACATGCTTTCCCATAAACCATTTTATGCGGAGACATACCCATAGGATTTTTATATGCAGTTCAATAGGCCCATAATGCATCATCAAGTTTCTTGGACCAATTCTTTCTAGATCTATTAACAGTCTTTTGCAAAATTAATTTAAGCTCTATATTACTTAGTTCTACTTGACCACTAGACTGTGGGTGGTATGGAGATGCAATTCTATGATTAACATCATACTTAGCAAGCATTTTATGAAAAGCACCATTAATAAAATGTGAACCACCATCAGTCATTAAGTATTTAGGGACTCCAAACCTCGGAAAAATAATTTCTTTAAGCATCTTAATAGAGGTGTTATGATCAGCACTACTAGTTGGAATAGCTTCTACCCACTTAGTAATGTAATCAATAGCAACTAAAATATGTGTATACCCATTAGAGGAAGGAAACGGTCCCATATAATAAAAGCCCCACACATCAAATGGTTCGATAACAAGTGAATAGTTCATAGGCATTTCTTGACGTCTACTAATATTACCAATTCTTTGACATTTATCACAAGACAAGACAAACTTACGAGCATCCTTGAAGAGAGTAGGCCAATAAAACCGGATTGAAATACCTTATGTGTAGTTCTGTCTCCAGCATGGTGTCCTCCATAAGCATCGGAGTGACACTTGTGTACGATCTGTTCCTGTTCATGCTCAGGTACACAACGTCTAATAACACCATCTACTCCTTCTTTATAAACGTGTGGGTCATCCCAGAAGTAATGTCTTAAATCATAGAAAAACTTTTTCTTTTGCTGATATGTGAAACTAGGTGGTATAAATTTAGCAACAATGTAATTAGCATAATCAACATACCATGGAGCAGTACGAGAAGAATTTATGACATGCAATTGTTCATCAGGAAAGCTATCATCTATAGGTAGTTGGTCATCAAGACATTTTCTAACCTAGACAGTTGTCTTCAACGGGGTTCTCAGCTCCCTTTCTATCAATAAGATGCAAATCAAATTCTTGTAGTAGGAGAAACCATCTAATAAGTCCAGGTTTAGCATCTTTCTTTTCCATAAGATATTTAATAGCAGCATGATCAGTGTGAACAGTAACTTTAGAATCAACAATATAAGGTCTGAACTTATCACAAGCAAATACAACTGCTAAAAATTCTTTTTCAGTGGTAGCATAATTTCTCTGGGCACTGTCTAGAGTTTTACTAGCATATTGGATAACATTTAATTTCTTATCAACTCTTTGTCCTAGAACAACACCTACAACATAATCACTAGAATCACACATAATTTCAAAGGGTAAATTCCAATCAGGTGGCTGAACAATAGGTGTAGAAATCAAGGCTTTCTTAAGTATTTCAAATGCTTCTACACAATCATCATCAAAGACAAAAGGAACATCTTTTTGTAGGAGATTAGTCAGAGGCCTAGAAATTTTTGAGAAGTCTTTAATGAACCTCCTATAAAAATCGGCATGACCAAGGAAACTTCTTATACCTTTAATGTCCTTAGGACATGACATCTTTTCAATAGCATCAACTTTAACTTTATCAACTTCAATACCTCTTTCAGAAATTTTATGCCCCAAGACAATACCTTCATTAACCATAAAGTGGCACTTCTCCCAATTCAAGAAAAGATTAGTTTCTTCACATCTCTGCAAAACTCGATCAAGGTTGCTTAAGCAATCATCAAAAGAGGTTCCATATATAGAGAAATCATCCATGAAAACCTCAACAATCTTTTCACAAAAGTCAGAGAATATAGCAGTCATACATCTTTGAAAGGTAGCAGGTGCATTGCATAAACCAAAAGGCATACGTCTATAAGCAAAGGTACCGAACGGGCAAGTATAGGTGGTCTTTTCTTGATCCTCTTTTGACACAGGTATTTGAGAGAAACCAGAATAACCGTCTAAAAAGCAAAAATGTGTCTGTTTAGATAATCTTTCTAGCATTTGATCAATAAAAGGTAAAGGATAATGATCCTTTGTAGTAGTTTATTTAATTTGCGTAAGTCAATTGCCATTCTATAACCTATAACAATTCTTTGTGGGATCAATTCATCTTTATCATTAGGAGCAACAGTAATGCCTCCCTTCTTAGGGACACAATGGACAGGACTTACCCACTGACTATCAGCAACGGGATAAATTATACCTACCTCTAGAAGCTTTAGTATTTCATTTCTTACCACTTCTTTCATCTTAGGATTTAACCGTCATTGGTGATCAACAACCGGTTTAGCATCCTTCTCCACTTTTATTTTGTGCTGGCAAAGAGTGGGACTAATGTAACGCCCCGAGACCGATGTGCCAGGTGTCCTCCAGTTATTCGCTGTTGTTGCCTTGTCATTGCTTGCATGTCATGCATCTCATATCATGTCATCATGTGCATTTCATTTGCATACATGTTCGTCTCTTGCATCCGAGCTTTTTCCCCGTTATCCGTTTTGCAATCCGGCGCTCCCATGTCATCCGGTGTCCCTTTCTACCTCTTTTCGTGTGCGGGTGTTAAACGTTCTCGGATTAGACCGAGACTTGTCATGCGGCCTTGGTCTACTACCGGTAGACCGCCTGTCAAGTTTCCTGCCATTTGGACTTCGTTTGATACTCCAACGATTAACCGAGGGATAGAAAAGGCCTCGTGTGTGTTGCAGCCCAACACCCCTCCAAAGTGGCCCAACACCCCACAAAAACCTCTTACATCACCTAGGCCGTTTGATCACGATCGCGTGGCCGCAAACCACACCTCCTTTGGAGCTTCCTAGCTCCCTCTACCTATATATATGTGGCCTCCCCTGAAAAATCTGCGCAGATCAAACCCTACCCTAACTTCCGTCCGTGCCGGCGGACATGTCCGTCCGCACCGGACGCGTCCACCGGCAACGTCGCTCCGGCCAATAGGAGCCCGCCACATCAGCTCCGCCGCTTCGCTCGACCACTCCCCTCGCGCCACCTCAGCCCCGCCTCCCTCTCTCTCCTCAGCGTGCCGCCGTGACCCGCGTGGCCCGAGGCAGGCCCGCCCGGGCCCGGAGCCGCCCGCCGCCGCACTCGCACGCCCGCGCAGCGCCTGGCTCCGCCCGAGCCACGCCTGAGCCACTGTGCCACGCCTCGCTGCCGCTGGCTGGCCGTGCCGCCCTGTCTCCTCCCGCGCCGTCGAGCCACCGCCGCGGGCACCTCGACGCCGGCGACCTCGTCGCCCGACCCCGCCAGCGCTGCCCCGCACCTCAACGCCGGCGCCACCTCGCCGTCCGGCCACCTCTCTCCCTCGACTCCGGCGCCCCCCGACGAACTTCGGCCGGCGAACCTCGGGATCTGCGCCCGACTGGATCTGGATCTGAGATTCGAGATGGTTGACTTTTTCCCCCGAAACCCTAGATTTTTTGCATACTTTGAGGCATCATAACTTCCTCATCGTGGCTCCGATTCGTGCATGTAGCATATCAAAATGTTCGTCTCGACGAGTACTCCATTTCTTCTCATTGCATCATTTTCATTTGAGGTCATCTTGATGCCCGAAATGCTGTTGGAAGAGACTATGTGATGATAGTTTCATATCTGTTTCAGCATTTGCTCATTTGTCATTTTTGCCATGATTAATGTGTGGATGCTATGATCCTAAGCTCTACATGTGTTTTGAAGTATGCCATGTTATATTTACAGGGGTGTATGCCATGTATTTTTGTGATCTTTGTGGTGACTAGCACAAGCATGCAAAGTAGCCTACTCATTGTGCTGATTTTAGAGACTTAGAAATATTCTAAGTCCTTGTCCTGTTATTATTTTTATGCCATGTGTTCATGTTGCTACCGAGAGATCTATGCCTCTTTTGGGCATGATCAGTAAGGATGTTTTGTAGATAATGTTGGGCTCAATCCATCCATGTATTTGTTTCCATTTATGGAGCACCCTAGCTTGAGTCAATCGAGCCCTACTTTTGCTATAAAATGTTCCTGGCAGATTGTTAACATGTTTAGCACTTTTGCCGAGCTTGTTGTAGTTGATCCATGCATGCTATGTTGTTGTTCTTGCCATGTATAGCTTCTATGCCATGTCTACTTACTGGGTGTATGCTTAGTTTGTCATGCCATGCTTTGTAGTGAGTGCATCGAGCTCGCAAACATGCCTACTTGATATCTGTTTTGCATGCTCCAGTTTTTCACTAAGTCTGAATCTGTTTTCGTTAATTGCTATGTTCACATGCTTGCAATTGTATTTTCTCATCCCTTTTGTCTTATGGTCAATAAGGGACTTTTGTTGTATGCTTTGAGTAGCTTCATGCCATGCTTTGCTTTGCCATGATATGTTCCTGTATCATGTAGTTATCAGGCTCTAAACATTGCTTCATGATGTTAAATTCCTGACTTGTTGTTATTTTCACTAAGTCTGTAACCTGTTATCTTTTGCACTTTTGCCATGATTGTTTGAGCCTGCTATTGATTGAATTAACCGTTGCTTAGTGTTCATATTTTGTTAAGCATCTTGATTGGATCCCTGCCATGTACTTTGTTGCTATGTTTGGGTGCAGTAGCTTAATTATATTGATGCATTTAGATGGCCATTTGCTGTTAATGGCAGACCGGTGCCATATTTGTTTTACTTGTCATTTCCAAACCGTGCATCCAATTCCGGTGATCTTTATATCGATTTCAACCGAAATCAACTCCTCTTTCCAGTGGCACTCTTGGATTTCCAAGTTGAGTCCAGGTCCAATCATTCTTTCCAAATCATGAATATGCATCACATATCGCTTCCCGCATACCATACCATGTTTGCATCATGTTGCTTGAGCATTGCACGTGGTTGATTGTGTCTCCCTTTGCTTGTTGTTCTTGCTTTGGGTAGAGCTGGGAGACGAGTTCGTGTTCGAGGATCCCGTTGAGTACATTTACGAGGATCAAGCTTTCGTCTTCTCGGAGATCTTTGCAGGCAAGATGACCATACCCTCGAAATCACTTCTATCTTTGCTTACTAGTTGCTCGCTCTTTTGCTATGCCTATGCTGCGATACCTACCACTTGCTTATCATGCCTCCCATTTTGTTACGCCAAGCCTCTAACCCACCTTGTCCTAGCAAACCGTTGTTTGGCTATGTTACCGCTTTGCTCAGCCCCTCTTATAGCGTTGTTAGTTGCAGGTGAAGATTGGAGCTTGTTCCATGTTTGGAACATGGTTATTTTGTTGGGATATCACAATATCTCTTATTTAATTAATGCATCTATATACTTGGTAAAGGGTGGAAGGCTCGGCCTTATGCCTGGTGTTTTGTTCCACTCTTGCCGCCCTAGTTTCCGTCATATCGGTGTTATGTTCCCGGATTTTGCATTCCTTACATGGTTGGGTTATAATGGGAACCCCTTGATAGTTCGCTTTGAATAAAACTCCTCCAGCAAGGCCCAACCTTGGTTTTACCATTCGCCACCTAGCCTTTTTTCCTTGGGATTCGCGCATCCCGATGGTCATCTTTATTTTAACCCCCAGTCCAGTGCTTGTCTAAGTGTTGGTCCAAAATGGGCACCCTACGGGGCCACCTCAGGGAAACTTGAGGGCTGGTTTTACTTGTAGCTTGACCTATCCGGTGTTGCCCTGAGAACAATATATGTGCAGCTCCCATCAGGATGTCGGCGCATCGGGCGGTTTTGCTGGATTTGTTTTACCATTGTCGAGGATGTCAAACCGGGATGCCAAATCTGATCGGGTTGTCTTGGGAGAAGGAATATCCTTCGTTGACCGTGAGATCTTGTGATGGGCTAAGTTGGGACACCCCTGCAGGGTTATGAACTTTCGAAAGCCGTGCCCACGGTTATGGGCAGATGGGAATTTGTTAATGTCCGGTTGTAGAAAAATTGATACTTAACTTAATTAAAATGCATCAACCGCGTGTGTAACCGTGATGGTCTCTTCTCGGCGGGGTCCAGGAAGTGAACACAGTGTTGGAGTAATGTTTGACGTAGGTTGTTCTAGGATCACTTCTTGATCATAGATTCTCGAACGTGCTTTGCCTTCTCTTCTCGTTCTCATTTGCGTATGTTTAGCCACCATATATGCTAGTCGCTTGCTGCAGCTCCACCTCATACCTTTTGCCTACCCATAAGCTTAAATTGTCTTGATCGCGAGGGTGTGAGATTGCTGAGTCCCCGTGACTCACAGATACTTCCAAAACCAATTTGCAGGTGCCATTGAACCATGCAGGTGACGCAACTGAGCTCAAGGAGGAGCTCGATGAAGACCGCGTTCGTTATGTTGTTCCGTTTCCAGTTGATCAGTAGTGGATCCCAGTCGGGACGATCGGGGATCTGTGTAGCATTTGGGGTAGTCTTCTTTTATTTTGGTTCCGTAGTCGGACCTTGAGTGTATTTGGATGATGTAATGCTTAATTCATGTAATTGTGTGAAGTGGCGATTGTAAGCCAACTATGTATCTTTTTCCCTTATGTATTACAAGGGTTGTGAGAAGATTACCTCACTTGCGACATTGCTTTCAATGCGGTTATGCCTCTAAGTCGTGCTTCGACACGTGGGAGATATAGCCGCATCGAGGGCGTTACAACTAATGCCCTTGAGATCATCAAGAGTGTATCCAATAACGACACGGTGCTTCTTCAGAGTTTCCAATAATTTCTCTGCTTCTTACTCTGAAAGGTTAGCACTAATAATAAGAGAATATATCTTCTTTTCATCAAGATAAGCATATTTAAGTTTATCATGTAATGGTTTAAGCTCAAACACGGGATCACCCTTGGGTGGAGGAGGATCCCCTAGAATTTCAACAGTCAAGTTGTGTTTCAAAATAGGTCCCTGTTTAAAGAACACTTCATCTATTTCCCTTCTTTCATTCATAAACATATCATTTTCATGGTCTAACTAATATTGTTCTAAAGGATCATTAGGAGGCACGGAAATAGAAGCAAGACCAATAATTTCATATTTACTAGGCAATTCTTTATCATGGGTTGTCTACGAAATTTAGCAAAATTAAAATCATGAGACATATCCCCTAAACCGATAGAAACAACATCCTTTTTGCAGTCTATCTTAGCATTAACAGTATTCAAGGAGCGTCTACCAAATATAATGGGGCAAAAGTCATCTTGTGGGGAAGCAAGAACAAGAAAATCAGTAGGATATTTAATTTTCCCACACAAGACTTCAACATCTCTAACAATCCCAACTGGTGAAATAGTATCTCTATTGGCAAGCTTAATAGTAACATCAATATCTTCTATCTCAGCAGGTGCAATATCATGCATAATTTCTTTATATAATGTACAAGGTATTGCACTGACACTAGTACCAGTAATCCATGATAAAGCTACTAAATAGTATCTCTATTGGCAAGCTTAATAGTACCAGGTATCATGCATAATAGTATCTCTACTGGCAAGATTAATAGTAACATCAACATCTCTAATAATATCACATAATCCATGATAACAGTGATCTCCTATTTTAACAGAAACAACAAGCATGCCAACAACAGGTCTATGTTTATCTTTAGTATCGGATTTAGCAATTCTAGCATCTTCATCACAGAAGTAAATAACATGCCCATCAATATTATCGACCAAGAGATCTTTAATCATAGCAATACTAGGTTCAACTTTAATTTGCTCAGAGGTTTTGGGTGTTCTAATATTACTTTTGTTGACCATAGTTGATGCTTTAGCATGATCCTTTATTCTAACAGGGAAAGGTGGTTTCTCAATATAAGTGGTAGGAACAATAGGATCAACACTATAAGTGATAGTCTTTTCTTCAACTTTAATAGGTTCAACTACTTTTACTTCAATGGGAGGATAATATTTAAACCACTTCTCCTTAGGGAGATCAACATGAGTAGCAAATGATTCACAGAAAGAAGCTACTACCTCGGAGTCAAGTTCATATTTAGTGCTAAGTTCACGAAAAACATCGGTATCTATAAAAGATTTAACACAATCAAACTTAGGTGTTATACCTGACTCCTTACCTTCATCAAGTTCCCAATCTTTAGAGTTGCATTTAGTTATTTCCAATAAATACCATCTGAATTCAATAGTCTTCATCATAAAAGAACCAGTACAAGATGTATCGAGCACGGAGCGATTATTGAGAGAAAGCCAAGTATAATTTTTTTGAATAATAATTTCTCTTGAGAGCTCATGATTGGGGCATGGATATAACAATGACTTAATCCTCCCCCAAGCTTGAGCAATGCCTTTTCCTTCGCGAGGCCAATATATATATATATAATTACGATCATGATGAACCAGATGCATAGGATAAAACTTCTGATGAAATTCTAATTTCAATCGGTTGTAGTTCCATGATCAAATATCATCACATAGCCTAAACCATGTCAATGCCTTTCCCTTTAAAGATAAAGGTAAGACCTTCTTCTTGATAACATCCTCGGGCTACAAGCTTAAATAATCCACAAACTTCATCCAGATAAATTAGGTGCAAATCGGGATGTAATGTTCCATCTCCTGTAAAAGGATTAGCTAGCAGTTTTTCTATCATACTCAAAGGAATTTCAAAGTAAACATTTTTAGTAGGTTCAGTAGGTTGAGGAGCAACTCTTTTCTCTAGTGGTTGGGGTGAAGATACCCCGAACAAGCCCCTCAAAGGATTACTTTCCATAGTAACCAGTGACAGTAAATTTCAGCACAATATATAAATTTTTCCTTACCAAATTCCACTTACCAAAGGTGCTTCACTCCCTAGAAACGGCGCCAAAAAAGAGTCTTCGTGACCCACAAGTATAGGGGATCTATTGTAGTCCTTTCGATAAGTAAGAGTGTCGAACCCAACGAGGAGCATAAGGAAATGACAAGCGGTTTTTAGTAAGGTATTCTCTGCAAGCACTGAAATTATCGGTAACAGTAGTTTTGTGATAAGGTAATTCGTAACGGGTAACAAGTAATAAAATTAAACAAGGTGCAGCAAGGTGGCCCAATCCTTTTTGTAGCAAAGGACAAGCCTGGACAAACTCTTATATAAAGGAAAGCGCCCCCGAGGACACATGGGAATTATCGTCAAGCTAGTTTTCATCATGCTCATATGATTTGCGTTCGTTACTTTGATAATTTGATATGTGGGTGGACCGGTGCTTGGGTAATGCCCTTACTTGGAAAAGCATCCCACTTATGTTTAACCCCTCTTGCAAGCATCCGCAACTACAAAAGAAGTATTAAGGTAAACCTAACCATAGCATGAAACATGTGGATCCAAATCAGCCCCTTACGAAGCAACGCATAAACTAGGGTTTAAGCGTCTGTCACTCTAGCAACCCATCATCTACTTATTAGTTATTACTTCCCAGTGCCTTCCCCTAGGCCCAAACAATGGTGAAGTGTCATGTAGTCGACGTTCACATGACACCACTAGAGGAGAGACATGATACGTCTCCAACGTATCTATAATTTTTGATTGTTCCATGCTATTATATTATCTGTTTTGGATGTTAATGGGCTTTATTTCATACTTTTATATTATTTTTGGGACTAACCTACTAACCCATGGCCCAGTGCAAATTGTTGTTTTTTTGCCTATTTAAGTGTTTCTCAAAAAAGGAATATCAAACGGAATCCAAACGGAATGAAACCTTCGGGAGAGTTATTTTTGGAACAAACTTGATCCAGAGGACTTGGAGTGGACGTCAAGAAACAAACGAGGAGTCCACAATGCAGGGGGCGCGCACTCACCCCTCGTGGCTCAATCGACCTACTTGTTCCTCCTTGTTCCTCCTATATATACTCATATACCCTAAACACATCCAGGAGCACCACGAAACCCTATTTCCACCGCCGCAACCTTCTGTATCCAAGAGATCCCATCTTGGGGCCTTTTCCGGAGCTCCGCCGGAGGGGGCATCGATCACGGAGGGCCTCTACATCAACTCCATGGCCTCTCCGGTGATGTGTGAGTAGTTTACTTCTGACCTTCGGGGTTCTCCTCGATCTTCTTGGAGATCTATTCAATGTAACTCTTTTTGCGGTGTGTTTGTCGAGATCCGATGAATTGTGGGTTTATGATCAAGTTTATCTATGAACAATATTTGATTCATCTCTGAAATCTTTTATGTATGATTGGTTTATATTTGCAAGTCTCTTCGAATTATCAGCTTGGTTTGGCCTACTAGATTGATCTTTCTTGCAATGGGAGAAGTGCTTAGCTTTGGGTTCAATCTTGCAGGGTCCTATCCTAGTGACAGTAGGGGCAGCAAGGCACGTATTGTATTGTTGCCATCGAGGATAAAAAGATGGGATTTATATCATATTGCTTGAGTTTATCCCTCTACATCATGTCATCTTACTTAATGCGTCACTCTGTTCTTATGAACTTAATAATCTGGATGCATGCTGGATAGCGATCGATGTGTGGAGTAATAGTAGTAGATGCAGGCAGGAGTCGGTCTACTTGTCACGGACGTGATGCCTATATACATGATCATGCCTAGATATTCTCATAATTATTCGCTTTTCTATCGATTGCTCGACAGTAATTTTTTCACCCACTGTAATACTTATGCTATCTTGAGAGAAGCCACTAGTGAAACCTATGCCCCCGGGTTTATCTTTTATCATATAAGTTTCCAATCTATTTTATTTTGCAATCATTACTTCCAATCTTTATCATAAAAATACAAAAAATATTATCTTATCATCTCTATCAGGTCTCACTCTCGTATGTGACCGTGAAGGGATTGACAACCCCTTTATCACGTTTGTTGCGAGGTTCTTATTTGTTTGTGTAAGTACGAGGGACTTGCATGTGGCCTCCTACTGGATTGATACCTTGGTTCTCAAAAACTGAGGGAAATACTTACACTACTTTGCTGCATCACCCTTCCTCTTCAAGGGAAAACCAACGCAGTGCTCAAGAGGTAGCAAGAAGGATTTTTGGAGCCGTTGCCGGGGAGTCTACGCACAAGTCAGGACATACCAAGTACCCATCACAAACTCTTATCCCTCACATTACACTATTTGCCATTTGCCTCTCATTTTCCTCTCCCCCCTTCACCCTTGCTGTTTTATTCTCCCTCTTTTTCTGTCCCCCTTCTCTTTTCCATTTCGTCTCTTTTTTGCTTGTTTCTTGTTTGCTTGTGTGTTGGATCGCTTGCTTGTCACGATGGCTCAAGATAATACTAAATTATGTGATTTTTCCAATACCAACAATAATGATTTTATTAGCACTCCGATTTCTCCTCTTACCGATGTTGAATCTTGTGAAATTAATACTGCTTTGCTGGATCTTGTCATGAAAGATCCGTTTTCTGGCCTTCCTAGTGAAGATGCCGCTACACATCTAAACAACTCTGTTGATTTGTGTGATATGCAAAAGAAGAAAGATGTGGATAATGATATAGTTAAATTGAAGCTATTCCCATTTTCCCTTAGAGATCGTGCTAAAACTTGGTTTTCGTCTTTGCCTAAAAATAGTATCGATTCATGGAATAAGTGCAAAGATGCTTTATCTCTAAGTATTTCCCTCCCACTAAGATCATCACTCTTAGAAACAATATTATGAATTTTAAGCAACTTGATCATGAACATGTTGCACAAGCTTGGGAGAGGATGAAATTAATGATACGTAATTGCCCTACACATGGTTTGAATCTTTGGATGAATGAACACGTGTTTCTTCTGATCCTAACACTAGTAGAAAACAGGGCTTTGGTCCAGGCCGGGTCAGCCCATTAGTCCCGGTTCAGTCCAGAACCAGGACCAATGTGGGCATTGGTCCCGGTTCGTGAGCCCAGGGGGCCGGCCGGGCCACGTGGGCCATTGGTCCCGGTTCATATGGACCTTTTGGTCCCGGTTGGTGGGATGAACCGGGACCAATGGGCCTCGCTCCTGGCCCACCACCATTGGTCCCGGTTGGTGGCTTGAACCGGGACCAAAGGCTCCCCTTTAGTCCCGGCTCATGTCACCAACCGGGACCAATGAGGTGCCTATATATACCCCTCGCTCGCGAGCAGAGCACCCCAGTGCTCTGTTTTTCTCTAACTGAGGGGGAGAGGGCTTGGTGGTGCTCTAGCTCACCTCCTATGCACACAAGGTGTTCGATGGAATGCCCGAGCCACACTACTTAAGCTTTCTCCTCTCCAAGCTCGACCTCCAAGCTCCATTTTCCATAATATTTGTCTAGGTTTAGCGGTCCGTCACGCCCCATCCCCGTCTTCACCGCCGCCTATCACCCGCGCCGAGCTCATCGCCAGCACCACCGTGGTGAGCCTCTTGTTTTATCTTATTTCTGAAAGGAAAAATATTCTTACTTGTATGTTTACATAGATACTTGTATTATTTTCTTACTTTTATTATTGCATCTTATATAGTGCGATGGTTTTGGTATCCGCCCCCGTTGGCCCTCGTCCTGTCTATGATTCAGATGTGGTATATATATTATCTTTATAACTATTGGTTCATTTATTGTTTATGAAAATTATGCCGACCAACGTGACATAGATTTTATTTATGTAGGATGTATGTGAACTGGAAATGCCAACCGACCCTATTGTCGAGAGGTTAAATTTAGTTGAAGAAGAAAACAATTTGTTGAAGGAAAAAATAAAAAAAATTGAGGAGGAGAAGATGATATTGGAGTTGCATGTTGCGGATGTCGTCGATGATCACAAGATCAAGATGGATGCAATGCGCTTGAAGATTAGAAAGATTAGAAAATATGCCATTCATACCGAGGCTTGGTATCATTATGCCGTTGGATCAATTGTTACCTTGGTTGCGATTATGATCGCATTTGTTTTCACATTGAAATGTTTTACATAGTTTCAATGTATGGTTTAATTAATTACATGATCTGGAGAGCTATATGTTGTTAGATGAGAACTATGTATGCACTTTGGTTTTAATGTGATGATGAACTTCTATTAATTTGGACACTTACTATATATAATGCACGCAGATGAACCGGCAATGGATGTACGGTGACAGACACACCCGCGAGTACATTAAGGCCGTGCATGAGTTTCTCGATGCGGCTGAGGCAAACAAGCAGAATGGTTTTATGTGTTGTCCATGCACTGAATGTGGGAATACGAGGTCTTACTCTAACCGGAAAATCCTTCACTCCCACCTGCTTTACAAGGGTTTCATGCCACACTATAATGTTTGGACAAGGCACGGAGAAATAGGGGTTATGATGGAAGACGGCGAAGAAGAAGAGTACGATGACAACTATGTGCCCCCTGAATACGGTGATGCTGCAACGGGGGGAGCTGGTGAAGATCAAGAGGAACCAGACGATGTGCCCAATGATGCTGCAACGGGTGAAGCTGCTGAAGATCAAGAGGAACCAGACGATGTGCCCGATGATGATGATCTCCGCCGGGTCATTGTCGATGCAAGGACGCAATGCAAAAGTCAAAAGGAGAAGCTGAAGTTCGATCGCATGTTAGAGGATCACAAAAAAGGGTTATACCCCAATTGCGAAGATGGCAACACAAAGCTCGGTACCGTACTGGAATTGCTGCAGTGGAAGGAAGAAAATGCTGTGGCTGACAAAGGATTTGAGAAGCTACTGAAAATATTGAAGAAGAAGTTTCCAAAGGATAACGAATTGCCCGACAGTACATACACAACAAAGAAGGTCGTATGCCCTCTAGGATTGGAGGTGGAGAAGATACATGCATGCCCTAATGACTGCATCCTATACCGCGGTGCATGCAAGGATCTGAACGCATGCCCGGTATGCGGTGCATTGCGGTATAAGATCAGACGAGATGACCCTGGTGATGTTGATGGCGAGCCCCCCAGGAAGAGGGTTCCTGCGAAGGTGATGTGGTATGCTCCTATAATACCACGGTTGAAACGTCTGTTCAGAAACGAAGAGGATGCCAAGTTGATGCGATGGCACAGTGAGAACCGAAAGAAATATGGGAAGTTGAGAGCACCCACTGACGGGTCGCAGTGGAGAAAAATCGAGAGAAAGTACTGGAATGAGTTTGCAAAGGACCCAAGGAATGTATGATTTGCTTTAAGCGCAGATGGCATTAATCCTTTCAGGGAGCAGAGCAGCAATCACAGCACCTGGCCCGTGACTCTATGTATGTATAACCTTCCTCCTTGGATGTGCATGAAGTGGAAGTTCATTATGATGCCAATTCTCATCCAAGGCCCTAAGCAACCCGGCAATGAAATTGATGTGTACCTAAGGCCATTAGTTGAAGAACTTTTACAGCTGTGGAATGGAAACGGTGTACATACGTGGGATGAGCACAGACAGGAGGAATTTAACCTTAAGGCGTTGCTGTTCGTGACCATCAACGATTGGCCCGCTCTCAGTAACCTTTTAGGACAAACAAACAAAGGATACCACTCATGCACGCACTATTTAGATGACACGGAGAAATAGGGATACCACTCATGCACGCACCCATGTGGAAGAAGAAATCTATATTTTGGGACCTACCCTACTGGAAAGACCTAGAGGTCCGCTCCTCAATCGACGTGATGCACGTGACGAAGAACCTTTGCGTGAACCTGCTAGGCTTCTTGGGCTTGTATGGGAAGACAAAAGATACACCTGAGGCACGGGAGGACCTGCAACGTTTGCACGAAAAAGACGGCATGCCTCCGAAGCAGTATAAAGGTCCTGCCAGCTACGCTCTTACGAAAGAAGAGAAAGAAATCTTCTTTGAATGCCTGCTCAGTATGAAGGTCACGACTGGCTTCTCGTCGAATATAAAGGGAATAATAAATATGCCAGAGAAAAAGTTTCAGAACCTAAAGTCTCATGACTGCCACATGATTATGACGCAACTGCTTCCGGTTGCATTGAGGGGGCTTCTACCAGAAAACGTCCGATTAGCCATTGTGAAGCTATGTGCGTTCCTCAATGCAATCTCTCAGAAGGTGATCGATCCAGAAATCGTACCGAGGCTAAGGAGTGATGTGGCGCAATGTCTTGTTAGTTTCGAGCTGGTGTTCTCACCATCCTTCTTCAATATCATGACGCACGTCCTAGTTCATCTAGTCAATGAGATTGTCATCCTGGGGCCCGTATTTCTACACAATATGTTCCCCTTTGAGAGGTTCATGGGAGTCCTAAAGAAATATGTCCGTAACCGTGCTAGGCCAGAAGGAAGCATCTCCATGGGCCATCAAACAGAGGATGTTATCGGGTTTTGTGTTGACTTCATTCCTGGCCTTAAGAAGATAGGTCTCCCTAAATCGCGGTATGAGGGGAGACTAACTGGAAAAGGCACTCTTGGAAGAGACTCAATAATATGCAGGGACGGATATTCTTGGTCTCAAGCAAACTACACAGTTCTACAGAACTCTACCTTGGTGACCCCGTATGTCGATGAACACAAGAACAGTCTACGCTCCAAACACCGGAAGCAGTGCGACGACTGGATTACATGTGAACACATCAGGACTTTCAGCAGTTGGTTGGAAACACGTCTCAGAGGTGACAACACTGTTTGTGATGAGTTGTACTTGTTGTCCAGGGGACCATCTTTGACTGTATTGACTTACAAAGGATACGAGATAAATGGGAATACATTTTAGACGATCGCCCAAGATCAAAAGAGCACCAACCAAAACAGCGGTGTCCGCTTTGATGCAGCAACCGAGAGCGGAAAGGACACATATTATGGTTACATAGTGGACATATGGGAACTTGACTACGGACCTGATTTTAAGGTCCGTTTGTTTAAGTGCAAATGGGTCAATCTGTTAGGCGGCGGGGTATAGGTAGACCCACAGTACGGAATGACAACAGTGGATCTGAAAAATCTTGGGTACACTGACGAGCCGTTCGTCCTAGCCAATGATGTGGCACAGGTTATCTATGTTAAGGACATGTCTACCAAACCGAGAAAAAGAAAAGATAAGGAAGCGAATACATCATATGATGAGCCAAAGCGCCACATAGTTCTTTCAGGAAAAAGGGACATCCTGGGAGTGGACGGCAAGACAGACATGTCTGAAGATTATGAAAAGTTTCATTCTCCCTTCAATGTCAAGGCTGACCCAAGCATCCTGATAAACAATGAAGATTATCCATGGTTACGGCGCAATAAGCAAATGACACAAGCGAAGAAAAAGTGAAGACTTTGTCCCGCAACTATTATGATGATACCATGCCAACTTTGTAACACACAAACATGCTACCATTGTCCGTTTTGTACATGCACATGCTATGTGGGTGAAATTATGATACCATGCCAACTTTCAACTTTTTCAGAGTTCATTTGAAATGCTTTCATGTCTTATGGTTCGTCCCTCGTAATACCATGACCATTAGTCCCTGGCCCATGCCAACTTTCAACTTTCAACTTTATAAAACTAATGGCACTAATAGAAAGTTTATAATTTTGCTCCTCGCCCCTGGCCCATGACCATTAGTCCTGGTTTATGCCACAAACCGGGACTAAAGGGTTGGTCCTCGTTGCGGGCAGAGTTTAGTCCCACCTCGCCAACCGAAGGGGGCTCACACCGGTTTATAAGCCCTTCCCTCTCTGCCTTGTTGAGCTCCTCTCAAAGTGAAAATAGATGCCCTAATAGAGAAAAGTTTAACCTAAATTCATAGTGAATTTCTCTGAAATTCATAGAAATTTACTAGGAATTTAGGTTGAATTTTCTCTATAAGCGCATCTATTCTCATTTTTAGTAAGTTAATCACAAACTTGTGATTCAAACAATTTTCAAAGAATTCAAATTTTACCTATTCAAATTTGAAAACTAATGGCACTAACAGGAAGTTTATAATTTTTCTAAAACTAATGGCACTAACAGAAAGTTTATAATTTTGCTAACCTGAAAGCAAATAGAATTAAAAATTAAAGCAAAAAACAAAAGAAAATAAATAATGCAAAAAAAAAAATCAAAAAACAGGAAAAAACTATTTTTATAGTAAAGTTAATCACAAAATAAAATAAAATAAATAAAGCAACAAAGAAAACAAAAAAAACTAAAAAAGTGTTTTCAAATTTGAAAACTAATGGCACTAACAGAAAGTTTATAATTTTTCTAAAACTAAAAGCAAAAATAATAAAAAAATAAAGCAAAAAACAAAAGAAAATAAATAATGCAGAAAACAAAACAAAAAAACTGGAAAAATAGCAACAATAAGTATTTTGTTGTAAGTAGAAACAAAATAAAATAAATAAAGCAACAAAGAAAACAAAAAAACAAAAAAAGTGTTTTCAAATTTGAAAACTAATGGCATTAACAAAAAGTTTACAATTTTTCTAAAACTAAAAGCATAAAGAATTAAAAAATAAAGCAAAAAACAAAAGAAAATAAATAAATCAACAAAAAAACAAAAAAATGCCACCTACTGGGCCCCCACGGCCTGAATACGACTAGAAACCCATCCAAGGGCCAGGATTCAGACCCGCAGGAGGCCCAGTAGGCCCACATGCATAGCATTGACAATTAGGCCCGTAAGCCTGCAATGGAGAGGAGCTCGAGAGGGGTGCGGCAGTGGGGCTTATAAACCACTGCGCACCCCTCTCAACTAGCGAGGTGGGACTAAACTTTCGACACAGCAGCCGCACAAGGCCTTTGGTCCCGGTTGGTGGCACCAACCGGGACTAAAGGGGGGCATTGGTCACGGTTCGTGGCACAAACCGTGACCAATGCCCCCCTTTAGTCCCGGTTGGTGCCACCAACTGAGACCAAAGGCCGCCGCTTCCCGCCCTTTGGGCTGCTGAAAAGAGGCCTTTGGTCTCGGTTGGTGGCACCAACCAGGACTAAAGGGGGGCATTGGTCATGGTTTGTGCCACGAACCGTGACCAATTCTTCGTCTGTATAAGCCACACTTGTGAAAATTTTGGTTCATTTTCTTCGATCCCGCCCCGACGACGCCGCCAGGCTGCCCGTGCTCGCCATCGCCGCCCCGAGGTCGCCGTCGCCGTCACCGCCCGCTCCTCGTCGCCGCCACCGCCCGCTCCTCGAGCCCACACCGCCCCCGAGCCCTTGCCGCCCTCGAGCCCGCGCCGCCCTCGAGCCCGCACTGCCCCGGAGCTCACCGTCGTCCCCGAGCCCTCCTCTCCGAGCTCACGCTGCCCCTCGAGCTCGCCGTCGTCCCCAAGCCCGCGCCGCCCCCGATCTCGCCATCGTCCCCGAGCCCTCCTCCCCAGAGCCCGTGCCGCCCTCCGCCGCCCTCGCCGACGCCCTCGCCGCCCCCACCGTCGCCCTCGCCAGTCAACCTCGCTGCTTTGAGCCGCCGCCACCTGTTTATCATTTTTTCATTTTTTTGTACGTATATATAATGTATATATGTATGTGGCTATATGTATGTATAGATGTTCATATATGTGTATTATTTTTTTTGTTCAGAGCATTTTTTGTTCAGAGCATTTTTTGTTCATATATGTATTTTTTGTTTATGTGTATTATTTTTTTGTTCATAGCATTTTTTGTTCATATTTTTTTTCATAGCATTATTTCCATGTATATATGTATGTGGCTATGTATGTATAGATGGATAGCATTTTTTTCCATGTATGCATGTCATTGTCGATATACCCCCTCCCCATTAACTTTGACAGGAGGGGGGTCGATATAACCCTCCCCGATAACTTCGACATGAGGGGAGGGTCGATATACCCCCTCCCTGATAACTTCGACATGAGGGGGGAGGGGTCGAGAACTAGTTTAGGGGGTCGAGGGTTGAGAACTAGTTTAGGGGGTCGAGGGTTGAGAACTAGTTTAGGGGGTCGAGGGAAGAAGGGGAAGAAGAGGGAGAAGAAGAGGGAGAAGAAGAGGAGAGGAAGAAGAGGAAGTCTTCTCCTCTATTCTTTCCTCTCTTCTTTTTTCTTCTTCTTCCTATATGTATTAGTTTTTTTTTATTTAGGTTGTTAATTAGTAGATATTAATTTTGTTCATATATGTATGGATGCATGTGATATGTATGTACGTATGCATGTATTGGGTATGTCATTGTCGATATACCCCCTACCCGATAACTTCGACATGAGGGGGTCGAGAGGGGGTCTAGGGTCGTCGAGGGTTCGAGGGGTCGAGGGGTCCAGGGTAGTCGAGGGTTCGAGGGGTCGAGGATCGCCGAGGGGTCGAGAGAGGTTTCCTAGTGTCAAAGTATTGAAGAAATCCATGGCTTCATCATTAGCCGGAAGTAACCAGGGCATGACGAAGTCCTCCAAAGTTATTTTGGAATGGTGTCCCGGATAGGATAATTTGCCTTTTTGTATGAATTTCAGCAAAGGCCTTCCAAATAACGATATTTGGAAGGTTCTTGCTGAACTTTGTACCAAAAAGCGAATTATCTTATCTGGGACTCCGTTCCAAAATAACTTTGGAGAGCTTCGTACCATCATGCACCTGTTACTTTCGCCTAATGATGAAGACATGGTTTTGTTGAATTCTTTGACACTAGGCAACCTCCCGACCCCTCGGAGATCCTCTCGAACATGAGAGGAAGAAGAGGATAAAAAAAGAAGAGGAAGAAGAAAAAAAAGAGGAGAAGAAAGAATAGAGGAGTTCTTCTCCTCTATTCTTTCTTCTCCTCTTTTTTTTCTTCTTCCTCTTTATTTTATCGGGAACGAGGGTCGTCGAGGGTCGCCGAGCGGTAGAGGAGAAACCCTAAATAGAAAGTATCGTCGGTGTGAGATACATGTACCGTCGGTGTCGGACACTACATCCACGTCCCACAAGTGGCGCGGGCTTCGACGCCCACGTCACTTGTGGGACGTGGATGTAGTGTCCGACACCGAGAGCCACATGTATCTCACACCCACGACACTTGCTATTTAGGGTTTCCTCTACCGTTCGTTGACCCTGACCCTCGACGACCCTCGTATCCGATAAAATAAAGAGGAAGAAGAAGAAAAAAAAGAGAAGAAGAGGTGTCGGACACTACATCCACGTCCCACAAGTGACGTGGGCGTCGAAGCCCGCGCCACTTGTGGAACGTGGATGTAGTGTCCGACACCGACGGCCACATGTATCTCACACCCACGATACTTGCTATTTAGGGTTTCCTCTATCGCTCGGTGACCCTCGACGACCCTCGTTCCCGATAAAAAAAAGAGGAAGAAGAAGAAAAAAAGAGGAGAAGAAAGAATATAGGAGTTCTTACTCCTCTATTCTTTCTTCTCCTCTTTTTTTCACTCCTCTATTCTTTCTTCTCCTCTTTTTTTCTTCTTCCTCTTCTTTTTTTATCCTTGAAGCGTTGTCGAGGCCACCCCAAACCCTAGAGAAGCAGCGTCGAGGCCACCCCAAACCCTAGAGAAGCAGCGTCGAGGCCACTAATTAATATTAGTTCTACGTTTTTGCCACTAATATATCCATTTGTCATGTTTGAATAATAATTGCCATGTTGTCAATATTTGTAGAAACTATGGACACCGCCCGAGACGAAGTATAAGAAGAGTTGTTGGGGGACATAATCGCACGAGGAAGTGATGCCATCTGCTCGTTGTTTCTCAACGAGACCGATGGTCTCGAAGCAGCTGATTATGATGGATCCGGTGACCTAATGCCGGTGCAAGGAGACCGTGAGGACGGCACCGGTGACCCAATGCCGGTGCAAGAAGGAGACCGTGATGACGTCTTCGGTGACCGAACCGAGTCCGGCCAGGTATATATATTAGTTAAGCTTCTGCTGACTAGCTAATTGATGCATTCATTGTTTTGGTATGTACACATATTAATTAAGTCTTTGTTCTTTTTTCTAGCCCTCCGGATCAAGCACAACTTCGGTAAAGAGACGAGGACCGAAGAAAAAGTTGAGCTCGGATGAAAAGTTTGAGATCATAGCAATCGCGCCCGACGGCCAACCAATTGAACCCCTCCGGACAAAGAGCGCATTTGTTGCTCAGTGCGGGGTTTTGGTTAGGGACAAGATCCCGATCAGCATCCAGCAATGGTTTAAGCCGGCTACAGAAGACCCCGAGGTGTCTTATGTCAATGATATGCAGAAAAATGATCTTTGGACTGAGCTGAAGTCAAATTTCACCCTACCGCCAGAGGATAATCCAGAGAAGCCAGTTACAGAGCAATTAATCAAGTCTTTTGCTCTTAAGAGGATGGCAGAACTACTCAGGAGGTGGAAGAAAGAGCTGAATAAGTTTGTCGAAAATAATGAGACACCAGAATTCAAGGGCAGATATGAGAAGATCAGAGATCACTGGCCCGCATTTGTGGCCCACAAGACATCGGAAAAGAGTAAGAAGATGTCGGCGACAAACAAGCAAAATGCTGCGAAGAAGAAGCATCACCATCGCACGGGGTCAGGTGGCTACCTCATAGCCCGGCCTAAGTGGGCCAAGACTGAGAATGATCTGGTTGATAAAGGGATCGAACCAGAGACAATTAACTGGCCAGACCGTTGCCGGACTTGGTTCTTCGGGGCTGGCGGAACCTTGGACCCTGTAACAGGGAAGTGCATTTGGACGAACGATCAAATGGACATACCAGTCAGGAAGCTTGAGTACTATATCGAGGCAGCGCAGCAAGGGACGTTCTTTCCAGACAGAGAGAACGACGAGCTCACAATGGCCCTCGGGAATCCTGAGCACCCTGGACGGACACGAGGCACGCCAGGCTCCATTCCGTGGAAGGTTGGGTTTCCGAACGCAGGCGGTTACAAATCCCATGAGAGGAGGAAAAAAGTGTAGCAGACCCAAATGCAGGCGATGCAAGCAAGGGTACAAGCGATAGAGGAACGAGAAGCAAATCGTAGCAAACATACTGCCGAAGCTTCCCCCGAAGCTACCCCGCCATCTCAGCGGAGAAGCAGCATGGCTTCCACCGAGCTGCTTCAGCCGGAGCATGCCTTGACGGCTCCTGCCAGCTATCCCGTGGATGCTATCACGGAGTCTCAAAATTGCCACCTTATGATGCAATGGATGAATTTGAAGGTCAAGGCGGCTGTTGGCTCTGTTTATCCTACTGAACCCGGCGCAACTTTTCACTGCCGGCCGATTCCAGAAGGATATGCTAGGGTGATGGTGGATGAAATAATGGAGGGATTTGAGGACCTCCAGCTTGACCACCCTACCGGTGAAGGGGAGACTAGGCTGGGGTCTGCTCTGAAGACTCCATGCCTATGGCGGAAGGAGCTCATCAACCTTCCGAACTGGACGCCTCCACCTCCTCCTCCTCCGGCAAGTCAGGGCACTCCGCCTCCTCCACTGCCTCCTCCTCCGGCGAGTTAGGGCACTCCGCCTCCTCCTCCGGCGAGTGACGATCAGGGCACTCGACCGGCTCCTTCTCCAGCGCGTGGTGGCACTCCGCCTCCTTCTTCGCCTGCGCCGACGCGCCCGAGCAGCCAGCCTGCTCCTTCTCCGCCTCGTCAGCAAGGGCGGAAGAGACCTGCCGCCGCTCCGGCTACTCCGGCGCATCGTAGTCCTTCTCCTCCGCCTCGTAAGAAAGTAAAGAAGACAACTGCTCCGTCTGCTCGGCCAGTGTCTAGTAGTACAGCCAGAGGCGGGAGGACATACAGATTCGGTCCTTCTCTGAAGACTCCAGAGAAGTTACCATACGAGAGGACCCCGGAGGAGAACGCCGAGATCGCACGAACTGAAGTGGATGACTGGTTTCAAGGGTTGAAAGCAAAGAGACATCCACTTCCAGAGGAGAAGGTAGATCCGGTGAAAGCGAAGCGCACTCTGGCTGCCCTGACAAAACCACCCAAGTCTCCGCCGAAAGGAAACTATGAGCGCATTATTGGAAAGGAATTTGCCGAAGCGGAGCGGTCGGGAAGTACTGTTAGTGATCAAAGGCTGAAAGAACGATGAGCTGGGAAACAAATTGCCCAACTCGGTGAACAAGCGAAGCAATCGTGCCCCCCGCTCAAGGTGCCTAGCCACAACGTCGCTAATGATCCGAGGATGGTGCCCGGTTATAGCAATCTTGCAGATTACCTGCCCGATGATGTACATTATGAACCCATGGAGGTGCAGATACAAAGATACGAGTACGGGAAGCCTCTCGTCAAAGATGAAAGATCTCTATCAACGATGATGCGAAGATTGCATGATTGGTACTTGAAAATCTGCAGAGACTCTGGGGGGAGGAGTACTTTGTATGTGAAAGTTAAAAAGGAGCATGACCTCGTTGGAATTGAACTGTTGCCTGTTCCATTTGAGGAGTTCTATCAGTTTTTCAATCAATTGGCCCTCGATAAAACAGCGGTCGCCTGCTACTGTCTGTAAGTAGTACTACTTCTGTCATTAAGTCTCTCTATATAGCTCAGCTCTTTCATTGCATGTATTTATAATCATCCTCACTATATTATGCAGATTGAAGATCGCCAAATTGAAGAAAAGACAAGTCGGTGATATTGGGTTCATTAACACATATCTCATAGATGCAACTCAGGTAAATTTCATGCCGCAGCTACCTTGGCCAACTTGCTACGATCGTTGGTAATAAATGAAAACAAAGATATAATACTCTTTCCTTACAACTTCAAGTGAGTGTTACTGTCTTGTGCGTATTCGGTTTCCCTTATATATAGTCAAGGTTATAGTAATGTAATTGATGAGTTATGCATGCATTTTCAGTTTCCACTATATTCTCCTAGAGATTAAGCTTGAGCAGGGACTAGTAACCGTCTTAGACTCAAGACGAAAAGATCCCCAGGACTATGCAGACATGACTCAAATACTCGAGAAGTAAGTTAAATCGATCATTATCCACCATATCAGCAACTTTGTTCATTTCCTGATATATCAAGTAATTGTTTTCTTTGTCTGGTACGGTTTGGAGAAAATTCACCAGAAAAGCTCCGGGACTGCCGAAGGAGCTGCAATTTAGACACCCGAAAGTAAGTACTATAGTAGCATGTTCCGTGCATCTACTAGTCATTCAAGCGCTAGTTTCATCAATACCATTTGACATTCTTGCTTATCAGTTTGATTGATCTCTATTTCTTGTAAAGTGGTTGTGGCAGGAATAAGGGAATGATTTCTGTGGATACTACATTTGCGAGTCCATCCGCCACACGACCTGTGAGCGGGGCTACACTGACGAACAATATGAAGTACGTAAATAAAAACATTCACAATTTTATTTTATTACCATCATTTGTGTTGAGTTTCATTCATTCATATATATATATATATATATGTATTGACCCCCTTCTTTAAATTAGATGTTTCGGAAGCGGGATGAACTCCTAGCACCAGCTCGCATGCGAGAAATTCAAGAGGAATTGGCGGCATTCTTTCTTGACCACGTGATCCTTGAAGACGGAGAAAACTATGTGGACCCTGAGTCCGTATGATTATATTTGTAAGAGATAATTATTGTATATATGTAGCCGGTAGTGTCGGATAGATATACGAGAACTTGTTGTTTGACCAATCTCTCGGAGAAGGAGAGGTGGTCGATATCACTTCTCTCTGTATGCATATATGTTCATGACGATCTTCTGTTTCCTTCGTTTTCTTACTAGCTAGCTAGCGTGTCTAGTCCTCTCTATACATATGTATAGTACGTAGCGTCGACCAAGCACGGACATAAGAGAGGACACTTCTCTCTATTAATTATAGCTAGCTAACACAATATATGAAACACCTAAATTAACCCCCCAAAACCCCCAAACCCCCCCCCCCTTTCAAAAAAAAACAAAAACCCCAACCACAGAAATGCTGACGCGTGGATGCCTATTGGTCCCGATTGGTGCCACCAACCGGGACCAAAGGGTCTCCTTCCTGGGCTCCGCACACAGGCCACGTGGAGGCCCATCTGTCCCGGTTCTGGATTGAACCGGGACTAAAGGGACAGGGCATTAGTACCGACCCTTTAGTCCCGGTTCTAGAACTGGGACAAAAGGCCCTTACGAACCGGGACAACAGGCCCTTTTTCTACCAGTGTAATGATATGCCTTTGTCTACTTTGATTGATAATAATAATGAATCTATGGATGTGAATTTTGTGGGTAGGAACAATTTTGGTAATAACACATATAGAGGTAATTTTAATCCTAGGCCACTTCCTAGTAATCCCTCTAATAATTATGGTAATTCCTACAACAATTCTTATGGAAATTATAATAAGATGCCCTCTGATTTTGAATCTAATATTAAAGAATTTATTAGTTCGCAAAAGAGTTTCAATGCTTTGATTGAAGAAAAATTGTTCAAGATTGATGAGTTGGCTAGGAATGTGGATAGAATTTCTCTTGATGTTTATTCTTTGAAACTTAGATCTATTCCACCTAAGCATGATATCAATGAGTCTCTCAAAGCTATGAGAATTTCCATTGATTAGTGCAAAGAAAGAACTGCTAGGATGCGTGCTAAAAAAGATTGCTTTGTGAAAGCGTGTTCTTCTAGTTTCCATGATAATAATGATGAAGATCTAAAAGTTATTGATGTGTACCCTATTAAATCTTTGTTTTTCAATATGAATCTTGATAATGATGGGACTGGAGATGAGTCAACTTTAGTTAAAAGGCGTCCCAATGATTCAGAGTTTTTAGATCTTGATGCAAAAATTGATAAAAGTGGGATTGGAGAGCTCAAAACTTTAAATAGCAATGAACCCACTATCTTGGATTTCAAGGAATTTAATTATGATAATTGTTCTTTAATATATTGTATTTCCTTGTTGCAATCCGTGCTAAATTCTCCGCATGCTTATAGTCAAAATAAAGCTTTTACTAAACATATCGTTGATGCTTTAATGCAATCTTATGAAGAAAAGCTTGAATTGGAAGTTTCTATCCCTAGAAAACTTCATTATGAGTGGGAACCTACTATTAAAATTAAAATTAAAGATCATGAATGCTATGCTTCATGTGACTTGGGTGCTAGTGTTTCCACGATTCCTAAAACTTTGTGTGATTTGCTAGGTTTCCGTGAATTTGATGATTGTTCTTTAAACTTGCATCTTGCGGATTCCACCATTAAGAAACCTATGGTAAGAATTAATGATGTTCTTATTGTTGCAAATAGGAATTATGTTCCCATAGATTTCATTATTCTTGATATTGATTGCAATCCTTCATGTCCTATTATTCTTGGTAGACCTTTCCTTAGAACGATTGGTGCAAATATTGGCATGAAAGAAGGGAATATTAGATTCCAGTTTCCTTTAAGGAAGGGCATGGAACACTTTCCTAGAAATAAAATTAAATTACTTTATGAATCTATTATTAGAGCCACTTATGGATTGCATACCAAAGATGACAATACCTAGATCTATCATTGCTTTTATGCCTAGCTAGGGGCGTTAAACGATAGCACTTGTTGAGAGGCACCCAATTTTATTTTTGTTTCTTGCTTTTTGATTCTGTTTAATAATAAATAATTCATCTAGCCTCTGTTTAGATGTGGTTTTATGCTGTTAATTAGTGTTTGTGCCAATTAGAACCTTTGGGAAGACTTGGGGAAAGTCTTTGCGATCTTGCTGTAATAAACAGAAACTTTAGCGCTCACGAGATTTGCTGCCATTTTTTACTGGAGAGTTATATTTAGTTAATTATTTTTGAAGATGATTAATATATAAATTCCTCACGTCCATAAATTTATTTTATAATTTTTGGGGTTCCAGAAGTATTCGAAACCTACATATTACTACAGACTGTTCTGTTTTTGACAGATTCTGTTTTTCGTGTGTTGTTTGCTTATTTTGATGAATCTATGGCTAGTATTTGAGTGTATGAACCATATAAAAGTTGGAATACAGGAGGTTTAACACCAATATAAATAAATAATGAGTTCATTACAGTACCTTAAGTGGTGGTTTGTTTTTTTACTAACGGAGCTCATGAGATTTTCTGCTTAAGTTTTGTGTTGTGAAGTTTTCAAGTTTTGGGTAAAGATTTGATGGATTATGGAACAAGGAGTGGCAAGAGCCTGAGCTTGGGGATTCCCAAGGCACCCCAATGTAAAATACAAGGACAACCAAAATCCTAAGCTTGGGGATGCCCCGGAAGGCATCCCCTCTTTCATCTTCGTCCATTGGTAACTTTACTTGGAGCTATATTTTTATTCACCACATGATATGTGTTTTGCTTGGAGCGTCTTATATGATTTGAGTCTTTGATTTTTATTTTACCACAATCATCCTTTCTGTACACACCTTTTGGGAGAGACACACATGAATTGGAATTTATTAGAATACTCTATGTGCTTCACTTATATCTTTTGAGCTAGATAATTTTGCTCTAGTGCTTCGCTTATATCTTTTAGAGCACGGCGGTGGTTTTATTTTATAGAAATTATTAATCTCTCATGATTCACTTATATTATTTTGAGATTCCCTTAAAACAGCATGGTAATTTGCTTTGGTTATGAATTTAGTCCTAATATGATAGGCATCCAAGATCGGTATAATAAAAACTATCATAAAAAGTGCATTGAATACTATGAGAAGTTTGATACTTGATGATTGTTTTGAGATATGGAGATGGTGATATTAGAGTATTATAGTTGAGTAGTTGTGAATTTGAGAAATACTTGTTATAAAGTTTGTGATTCCTGTAGCATGCACGTATGGTGAACCGTTATATGATGAAGTCGGAGCATGATTTATTTATTGATTGTCTTCCTTATGAGTGGCGGTCGGGGACGAGTGATGGTATTTTCCTACCAATCTATCCCCCTAGGAGCATGCGCATAATACTTTGTTTTGATAACTAATAAATTTTTGCAATAAGTATGTGAGTTCTTTATGACTAATGTTGAGTCCATGGATTATACGCACTCTCATCCTTCCACCATTGCTAGCCTATCTAGTACCGCGCAACTTCCGCCAGTACCATAAACCCACCATATACCTGCCTCAAAACAGCCACCATACCTACCTATTATGTCATTTCCATAGCCATTCTGAGATATATTGCCATGCAACTTTCCACCGTTATGTTTGTTATGACACGCTTCATCATTGTCATATTGCTTTGCATGATCATGTAGTTGACATCGTATTTGTGGCAAAGCCACCGTTCATAATTTTTCATACATGTCACTCTTGATTCATCGCAATCCCGGTACACCGCCGGAGGCATTCACATAGACTCATATTTTGTTCTAAGTATCAAGTTGTAATTCTTGAGTTGTAAGTTTGATGATCATCATTATTAGATCATTGTCCGAAGTGAGGGAAGTATGATGGATACTATGATTCCCCCACAAATCGGGATGAGACTCCAGACGAAAAAAGAGGCCATAAAAAGGCCCAAAAAGAGAGAAAAAGAGAGAAGGGACAATGTTACTATCCTTTTTCCACACTTGTGCTTCAGAGTAGCACCGTGATCTTCATGATAGAGAGTCTCATATGTTATCACTTTCATATACTAGTGGGAATTTTACATTATAGAACTTGGCTTGTATATTCCAATGATGGGCTTCCTAAAATGCCCTAGGTCTTCGTGAGCGAGCAAGTTGGATGCGCACCCACTTAGTTTCTTTTTGAGCTTTCATACACTTATAGCTCTAGTGCATCCGTTGCATGGCAATACCTACTCACTCACATTTATATCTATTGATGGGTATCTCCATAGCCCATTGATACGCCTAGTTGATGTGAGATTATCTTCTCCTTTTTGTCTTCTCCACAACCACCATTCTATTCCACATATAGTGCTATGTCCATGGCTCACGCACATGTATTGCGTGAATATTGAAAAAGTTTGAGAACATTAAAAGTATGAAACAATTGCTTGGCTTGTCATCGGGTTGTGCATGATTTAAATACTTTGTGTGGTGAAGATAGAGCATAGCTAGACTATATGATTTTGTAGGGATAGCTTTCTTTGGCCATGTTATTTTGAGAAGACATAATTACTTAGTTAGTATGCTTGAAGTATTATTATTTTTATGTCAACATTAAACTTTTGTCTTGAATCTTTCGGATATGAATATTCATGCCACAATAAAGAGAATTACATTAAGAATTATGCTAGGTATCATTCCACATCAAAAATTCTGTTTTTTCATTTACCTACTCGAGGACGAGTAGGAATTAAGCTTGGGGATGCTTGATACGTCTCCAACGTATCTATAATTTTTTATTGTTCCATGCTATTATATTATCTATTTTGGATGTTAATGGGCTTTATTTTACACTTTTATATTATTTTTGGGACTAACCTACTAACCCAAGGCCCAGTGCAAATTGTTGTTATTTTTGCCTATTTCAGTGTTTCGCAGAGAAGGAATATCAAACGGAATGAAACCTTTGGGAGAGTTATTTTTGGAACAAATGTGATCCATAGGACTTGGAGTGGACGTCAAGAAAGAAACGAGGAGTCCATGATGCAGGGGGCGCGCCTACCCCCCTGGGCGCACCCTCCCCCCTCGTGGGCCCCTCATGGCTCAACCGACCTACTTCTTCCTCCTATATATACTCATATATCCTGAAAACATCCAGGAGCACCACGAAACCCTATTTCCACCGCCGCAACCTTCTGTACCCAAGAGATCCTATCTTGGGGCCTTTTCCGGAGCTCCGCCAGAGGGGGCATCGATCAGGCAGGGCCTCTACGTCAAATCCATGGCATCTCCGGTTATGTGTGAGTAGTTTACTTCAGACCTTCGGGTCTATAGTTATTAGCTAGATGGCTTATTCTCTCTCTTTGTATCTCAATACAATGTTCTCCTTGATCTTCTTGGATATCTATTTGATGTAACTCTTTTTACGGTGTGTTTGTCGAGATCCGATGAATTGTGGGTTTATGATCAAGTTTATCTATGAAAAATATTTGATTCATCTCTGAAATCTTTTATGTATGATTGGTTTATATTTGCAAGTCTCTTCGAATTATCAGTTTGGTTTGGCCTACTAGATTGATGTTTCTTGCAATGGGAGAAGTTCTTAGCTTTGGGTTCAATCTTGCGGTGTCCTTTCCCAGTGATAGCAGGGGCAGCAAGGCACGTATTGTATTGTTGCCATCGAGGATAAAAAGATGGGGTTCATATCAAATTGCTTGAGTTTATCCCTCTACATCATGTCATCTTACTTAATGTGTTACTCTGTTCTTATGAACTTAATACTCTAGATGCATGCTGGATAGCGGTCGATGTGTGGAGTAATAGTAGTAGATGCAGGCAGGAGTCGGTCTAGTTGTCACGGACGTGATGCCTATATACATGATCATGCCTAGATATTCTCATAATTATTCGTTTTTCTATCAATTGCTCAACAGTAATTTGTTCACCCACCGTAATACTTATGCTATCTTGAGAGAAGCCACTAGTGATACCTATGCCCCTAGGTCTATCTTTTATCATAGAAGTTTCCAATCTATTTTATTTTGCAATCATTACTTTCAATCTTTATCATAAAAATACGAAAAACATTATATTATCATCTCTATCAGATCTCACTCTTGTAAGTGACCGTGAAGGGATTGACAACCCCTTTATCGCGTTGGTTGCGAGGTTCTTATTTGTTTGTGTAGGTACGAGGGACTTGTGTGTGGCCTCCTACTGGATTGATACCTTGTTTATCAAAAACTGAGGGAAATATATATGCTACTTTGCTGCATCACCCTTTCCTCTTCAAGGGAAAACCAACGCAGTGCTCAAGAGGTGGCAAGACAACATACATCTCATCAAAATATCGAATGAATACCAAATTCACATGACTACTTATAGCAAGACTTCTCCCATGTCCTCAGGAACAAACATAACTACTCACAAATTGTATTATTGTTCATAATCAGAAGGGTATTAATATGCATAAAGGATCCTAACATATGATCTTTCACTGAATAAACCAACTAGCATCAACTACAAGGAGTAATCAATGCTACTAGCAAGCCACATGTACCAATATGAGGTTTTGAGACAAAGATAGGATACAAGAGATGAACTAGGGTTTGAGAGGAGATGGTGCTGGTGAAGATGTTGATGGATATTGACCCCCTCCCGATGAGAGGATCGATGGTGATGATTTCCCCCTCCCGGAGGGATGTTTCCCCGGTAGAACAGCTCCGCCGGAGCCCTAGATTGGTTCCGCCAAGGTTCCTCCTCGAGACGGCGGTGCTTCGTCCTGAAAGCTTCCTTCTTATTTTTTCTAGGCCGAAAGACTTCATATAGCAAAAGATGGGCACCAGAGGCCTGCCAGGGTGCCCACGAGGTAGGGGGGGCGAGCCTAGGGGGTAGGGCGCGCCCCCACCCTCATGGACAGGGTGTGGCCCCCTCTGGTGCTTTCTTTGTCCAATATTTTATATATTCCAAAACTGACTTTCGTGGAGTTTCAAGACTTTTGGAGTTGTGCAGAATAGGTCTCTAATATTTGCTCCTTTTCCAGTCCAGAATTCCAGTTGCCGGCATTCTCCCTCTTCATGTAAACCTTGTAAAATAAGAGAGAAAAGGCATAAGTATTGTGAGATAATTTGTAATAACATCCCATAATGAAATAAATATCGATATAAAAGCATGATGCAAAATGGACGTATCATGGATATGTCAACTTAAAGAGGCATAAGTCATAAACTTTTGGAAAGTTCAAGGAGTAGAATGAAGTAGAATCAAATCGGTAGGAAGTCCAAACTTATGTGATCATATCATGGAGGTGAGTGTCTCAGTCAAGAGTTATAAGATCATTTGAATAGTTCTACAACTCACTCCCATGGGTACACCGTGGAGAAACGGTGTGCGGAACGAAGGCATCATACCTTGTTAGCATTCTTCAATTGATGATGAGTCAGCAGTCACATCTATCATTGTCATTTTGGGGTAATGCTCTAGAAACAACAACTTTCACACTAAATGGCGTACCATCTAAATTCATAGATAATACACCAAATGAGATATGGACCGGGAAACATCACAATTTTTTATTTTATAAAATGTTGGGGTTGTGGGTGTGAAGCCACTTTCGTCGGACAAATTCACACCCGAGTCAGTTAAATACATATTCATGGGATATCTTAGGTAAAACATAGGGTACTAGTGTTGTCTCTCAAAATGGTGTCTTCCTTAAGAAAGAGTTTCACGGTCGAAGGATTAGTGAGAGGACGGTGCAACTCGAAGAAGTACGAGATAAACCACTCAGGGAAGACTAATGCCATTATGCCAGAACTAGTCAGGGAACCCGTGGTTGAGGTTGCACCTATTCTAGAAGGTTAGAGGCTGTGTAATGTACACAATACATTATTGTTAGACAACTATGAGGTTTCAACCTATGCGGAAGCGATGGTAGGTCCATATTCTGAGTTATTGCTTAAGGCCATGAGATTCGGATTAAAGTCCATAGATGACAATCAAGTTTGGAATTGTTGATTTTCCAAATGGTGTTAAAACCATTGATTGGAAATGGATCATCAAGAAAAAAGTGATATGGATGAAACATTTCACATCCATAAATCTTGACTCATCATAAAGGGTATTCGACAAGTTCAAGGAGTTGACTACGACGAGACTTTCTCGCCAGTAGCGACTCTTAAATTGGTTTGGATCATTCGAGCTATTGATGCATATTTTTACTATGAGATATTTCAGGTGGATGTTTAAAACTATACTGAATGAAAATTAACCGAGGATGTATATTTGATGCATCCAGAGGGTTTTATCGATATAAGAAACGCTAATAAACAAAGAAAGCTTCATAAATCCATTTATGGGTTGAAACAAGCATCTCGAAGTTGAAACATTCGTTTTGATAAGGTAGTCAAACGGTTTCACTTCATCAAGAATGAAAATGAACCATGTGTTACAAGAAGTTTAGTGGGATCTTGGTCGTATTTCTAATATTATATGTGTATAACGTATTATTCATTGGGAATGACGTTCCAATTCTTGAGTTTATCAAGGACTCATTAAAAAAATTGTTTTTCGATGAAGTCCTGGGTAGAAGAGGCTTATATTTTGGAAATCATGATCTATAGAGATACACCAATAAGGCTTATTAGATTAAGCCAAAGTACATATATTAACAAGCATTGAAGTGGTTCAACATGTATGAGACCAAGAAAGGGTTCTTGCATATGTCTCATGCCATTAGTCTTAGCAAGACTCAGAGTCCCACGACATCCAATGAGTGAAGTTGCATGAATGTGATCTTGTATGCTTCGCCTATCGGGTACATCATGTATGCTATGTTATGTACTCGATGAGATGTTTCCTATGCTTTAAGTGTTAGGAGCAGATACAAGGCCGATCCATGTGAGAGTCACTGTTCATCGGTTAAGAATATTCTTAAGTACTTGGGGAGGATTAAGGACATGTTTCTAGTTTATGGAGGTGAGGATGGCCTCGTCGCCAAGAGTAAAATCGATGCTAGTTTACAAACCAATAGGGATGGCTACCACTCATAGTCTAGGTTTGTGTTCATTCTGTATGAAGATGTGATGAGTTGGAAGAGTTCAAAGTAAGAAAGATTGTTGATGCTATGATAGTGGTTGGGTGCATCTTCTGAAACTGTAAATGAAGGTGTTGGGGTGATAAATTTCATTTCTGACCTTGGTGTGGTTTATGGCGCATCTAATGCATGGGACCTCTATTGTGATAATAGTAATGCTATCACATAAGACAAGGAACCAAGACATCATCATAAATCCAAACACATGCTAAGGCGTTATCATATCATATCATATGACATGTTAATGAGAGAGAGGTGATGTAAACATATGCAAAGTACATAAGGATATAAATATTGCTAAAAAGCTCACGGAGCCTCACCCGTAACCGAAGCATGAGGCCCACATAAGTGCCAGGGGCATAAGGCACCTAAGTGATTGACTAGTGCAAGTGGGAGATTGATGGAAATATGCACTAGAGATAGTCACGTGATGATGTTATTTCCTTATGTATTGAGGAATTATTTATATTATCATGGAAGATCATCATTGTTATGTATCCATAAGTACCCCTTATTTGTGAGACAATATATTGTATGATGATTGTTCTAATGGTCCCAAGTTGATAAGTTTATGCAGACACATATCTTTCGACTAGTACACGATTCGATCAATCATGGGCATACAAATGCTAGACCAATAGTATGTACTCAGGGATGGGGATCACCAATTCGGGCAGACTCACTTTGAGGTGCAGCGAGATATTATCATTTGTTAGTCTTAGGTACAATGTATATGCCATATCCTAGACTTGTGATCTTTGCATGTACTCAGGATGTAAATAGATTTACTTAGGGTGTGTATCAAACATACTTGGAATGTAAATAGATATACACTAGCTGGATTCAAAAATTGAAACACAGAGAAAAGCAATCATGTCGCGGAGGATCAGAGGAGAGTGCCTCGCACGGTCTAGTTATGTCTTCAAAAAAATTAGGGTTTGAAAGAGTTAATAAGAGGGTAGGTTAGGCGACACATGTGTTCGCGTCATCGACTCCCTTGGTGGTGACCTTTGCAATAAAATATGGGCAGAGCCTGGGGTAGGAAAATAAAAAATCTCAGCAATGACATGCCAAACAACACAAGCAACAACGCACTCAAACATGAGGTGAGGCATAAATTCTAGTTCACAATAGTACATGCAAGTGGGGTCATCTACGTGTTGTCTCTTGCTAAGGTTATCTCTAGCGAGTATCTTATTCTTAGCAACTAACCATAGGAAGACATGTAATTTAGGGGGAACATGAATTTTCCATAACCATTTCTTGCAAGGAGTAGAAACTCATCCAAAGTTAATCAACTTATAAAAAGAATTAGTGGAATAAGAACCATAAGATTCTAACATCCAAACTTTATCAGGTATATATGAAGGAATAAAACAAATCAGTATGTTCAGTAACTGTTGCCATCTAGCCAAGAAACTACCATCAACACATCTCCCGAATGTGATTTTAAGTTCATGCCCTGTCCAAACCTGAGACACACCGCAGTTTTGTTGCTGAACAATGTAAAAAATATTCCAAAACTGAGTTTTAAGGTACAATCTCCATCCCAAGTGTCATGCAAAAACTAATTCTAGTTCCATCACCCAACACCCATCTATAGAAAGGCCTAATAGATGCACATGTCCAGGTGAGTCTCTTCCAAAAGGGGGGCCACACATTCTACTTGGACAAAAGAAAATTAGGTGTATTATTTTTATACTTATATTCAACAGAAGAACCCAGTCCTTATCAGATGGTTGGAAAAATATTTTAACCCAAGAAGCAAGTATAGATAGATTGAGTTCCCTAAGATTAGGGATACCAAGCCCTCCAAACTCCTTCTAGGGCGCAAGCCACAAATTAGCAAGGTTAGATTTATGCACATCACCACAGTCACCCCATAAAAAGTGAGCAATTTGTGAGGAAATAGCTTCAATGGCCCATTTGGGAAATTTTAGAATGGACATAATAAAATTGGGGATATTGGCAATATAAGTACGAATTAAGACTAGCTTGGCCTCATAACTAAGCGACTTCCCTCTCCAGCAACAGATCATGTTAATAGTTTTTATCAATAATATGTTGGATACCTTCCCTGCGGAGTTTCAAGAACTGCAATGGCACCCCAAAAATACTTTAAAGGGAAGGAGCTACTCTTGCAACGGGAAATTTGTGACAAGATTTGGCTACCTGTGGGAGTCCTGGATTAGGGGGTCTCCGGACAGCCGGACTATCTCCATTGGCCGAACTGTTAGACTATGAAGATACAAGATTGAAGACTTCGTCTCGTGTCCGGATGGGACTCTACTTGGCGTGGAAGGCAAGCTAGGAAATACGTATATGGATATCTCCTCCTTTGTAACTGACCTTGTGTAACCCTAACCCTCTCTGGTGTTTATATAAACCGAAGGGTTTTAGTCCGTAGGACAACAATCACAACATACAATCATACCATAGGCTAGCTTCTAGGGTTTAGCCTCTCTGATTTCGTGGTAGATCTATTCTTGTACTACCCATATCATCAATATTAATCAAGCAGGACGTAGGGTTTTACCTCCATCAAGAGGGCCCGAACCTGGGTAAAACTTCGTGTCCCTTGCCTCCTGTTACCATCCAGCCTAGACGCACAGTTCGGGACCCCCTATCCGAGATCCGCCGGTTTTGACACCGACATTGGTGCTTTCATTGAGAGTTCCTCTGTGTCGTCGCCATTAGGCTTGATGGCTCCTACTATCATCGATAGCGATGTGGTCCAGGGTGAGACTTTTCTCCCCAGACAGGTCTTCGTATTCGGCGGCTTTGCACTGCGGGCTAATTCGCTTGGCCATCTGGAGCAGATTGAAAACTACGCCCCTGGCCATCAGGTCAGATTTGGAAGTTTGAACTACACGGCCGACATCCGCGTAGACTTGATCTTCGACGGATTCGAGCCACAGCCGGGCACACCGCACTGTTGCGATGGGTATGACCTAGCTCTGCCGCCGAACAGTACCCCAGAGGCCGCGCCCGCATCAGCTCCGACCCTTAGCTCGGAGCCAACTGCGCCAATCAAGGACGGGTGGTTAGACACCACCTCAGGGGCTGCAGTCTCAACGGCGATCGAGCCAAACACCAGCATAATCCTCTGCGCAGCCCGTGACACCAAGGTGCCGGACCCTTTTTCTGACTTCGAACCACCCGCGCCCCTGCCAATCGAATCCGATTGGGCGCCGATTATGGAATTCACCATCGCAGATATCTTTCAGCACTCGCCCTTTGGGGACATTCTGAATTCACTAAGGGCTCTCTCTTTGTCAGGAGAGCCCTGGCCGGATTATGGCCAACATGATTGGGATGCGGACGACGAAGAAATTCGACGCCCACCCACCACCCACTATGTAGCCACTGTCGATGATTTAACCGACATGCTCGACTTTGTCTCTGAAGACATCGATGGTATGGACGGCGATGTAGGAGACGAACATGAACCAGCACTTATAGGGCACTAGAAAGCCACCTCGTCATATGACATATACATGGTGGACACACCCAATGAAGGCAATGGCGACGAGATAGCGGAGGATGACCCCTCCAAGAAGCAACCCAAGCGCCGACATCAGTGGCGCCACTCTAAGTCCGGCCAAAGCAAAAGTGGTGTTACCGGCACAGGAGATCATAATACTCCGGACAGTGCCGAGGACAACAACAATCCCCTGTAGCAAGACTTAGAGCAGGAGGATGAGGGAGCCAGCTCTCCTGAGAAAGCGGCAGATGGAGAGGAGGAGGATGACAATTACACCCCCCCCCTCCGAAGACGAGGCAAGCCTCGGCGACGATGAATTCGCCATCCCAGAGGACCCTGTCGAACAAGAGCACTTCAAGCGCCGGCTTATGGCCACGGCAAATAGCCCGAAGAAAAAGCAGTAGCAGCTTCAAGCTGATCAAGATCTGCTAGCTGACAAATGGACTGAAGTCCTCGCGGCCAAGGAATATAAACTCGAGCGCCCCTCCAAGAGTTACCCAAGGCACATGTTACTACCCTGACTGGAGGAAGAAGCGTATGACACGGCAGATCGGCCACCTCGTGGCCGCGATAGACAGGCATTCCAGCCAAAAACTCAGCCTCCACCCAACGCCATTCAAATAAAAAGACATGGGGAGATACGCTAGACCTACAAGACATGTTGGAGGACAAGGCAAAGCATTCAAGATCGATCTACGGATCACGAGGACGCACCACTCTGCGAGACGACAAACGTCACGCCAGATACAGTAAAAGCAAACCCGGCCGGGCCGAACACAGCGGGCAAGACCCATTCGAGCTGCGTCGAGATATAGCCCAATATAGAGGCGCCGCACACCCCTTATACTTCACAGACGAAGTAATGGAACATCAATTCCCAGAAGGTTTCAAACCTGTAAACATTGAATCATACGACGGCACAACAGATCCCGCAGTATGGATTGCGGACTTCCTCCTCCACATCCACATGGCCCGCAGTGATGACTTACACACCATCAAATACCTCCCACTAAAGCTCAAAGGACCAGCGTGACATTGTCTTAACAGCTTGCCAGCGGACTCCATTAGCTGTTGGGAAGATCTGGAAGCCACATTCCTCGATAACTTTCAGGGCACTTATGTGCGACCACCAGACGCCGATGATTTGAGCCACATAATTCAGCAGTCAGAAGAGTCGGCCAGGCAATTCTGGACTCGGTTCCTTACAAAGGAAAATCAAATCATTGACTGTCCGGATATGGAGGCCTTAGCGGCTTTCAAGCACAACATCCGAGATGAGTGGCTAGGCCGGCACCTTGGTCAGGAAAAGCCGAAATCTATGGCATCTCTCATGACGCTCATGACCCGCTTTTGTGAGGGAGAAGACAGCTGGCTGGCTCGCAGTAATAACCTCTCAAAAAATCATGGTACCATAGATACCAAGGATGGCAATAGTAGGTCACGTCGCAACAAGCATAAGCGCCGCATTAACAGCGAAAATACTGAGGATACGATAGTCAATGCCGGATTCAAAGGCTCTAAACCCGGTCAGCGGAAAAAGCCATTCAAACAAAGTACACCGGGTCCGTCCAGCTTGGACCATATACTCGATCGCTCGTGTCAAATACACGGAACCCCAGACAAGCCAGCCAATCACACCAACAGGGATTGTTGGGTGTTCAAGCAGGCCGGCAAGTTAATTGCCGAAAATAAGGACAAGGGGCCGCATAGCGATGACGAGGAGGAACCCCGGCAGCCGCACACTGGAGGACAGAAGAGGTTTCCCCCGCAAGTGCGGACGGTGAACATGATATACGCAACCCACATCCCCAAGAGGGAGCGGAAGCGTGCGCTCAGGGACGTATATGCGTTGGAGCCAGTCGCCCCAAAGTTCAACCCTTGGTCCTCCTACCTGATCACCTTCGATCGTAGGGACCACCCCACTAGTATCCGTCATGGCGGATTTGCCGCACTGGTCCTAGACCCAATCATCGACGAATTTCACCTCACTCGAGTCCTTATGGACGGAGGCAGCAGCCTGAACCTGCTTTATCAGGACACAGTGCGCAAAATGGGTATAGACCCCTCAAGGATCAAACCCACAAAAATGACCTTTAAGGGCATTATTCCAGGCGTAGAGGCCCATTGCACAGGCTCAATTACACTGGAAGTGGTCTTCGGATCCCCGGATAACTTCCGAAGCGAAGAGTTAATCTTTGATATAGTCCCGTTCCGCAGTGGTTATCACGCGCTGCTCGGGCGAACCGCATTTGCTAGATTCAATGCGGTACCGCATTGTGCATACCTCAAGCTCAAAATGCCAGGACCCCGCGGAGTTATTACAGTCAATGGAAACACAGAGCGCTCCCTTCGAACAGAGGAGCACACCGCGGCCCTCGCAGCAGAAGCGCAAAGCAGCCTCTCAAGGAAATCAATGAGTTCGGCGTTTCAAAGCCCGAATACCTTCAAGCGCGCTCGGGGCAATCAGGAAATAGACCGCCTGGCGCGATCTGAGCTCGCGTAGCAATACGGCGGCCACCCCAATCCCAGCCCAACGGCCATATTCGTGCCGCACGTACATAATTATGCATTAAAAATACCATGGGCACAGGTGGGGAGGGGGGGCACAACTGCGGCACGCCCAAAACGCGGCCTAAACCGCACTAGGGGCTTCCCGTTTGGTTATTTTTTCTTTTTTCAGGACCTTAATCTTTGAAAACACTGACTGACAGCACTATTGCCGAACACATGATGCAACAACCAAGGAGGCAGACAGCTACGTTATACAACGGAATTCCCAGGTTGATCTCCGATTTCATATCATCCCTCAGCTCGCCCTTGGAAGGGACTTAGTACTACTTTTTGCTTATCGCACTATCTGTATCACTCTGCTTTAACATAGCTTTTTAATAAACAATGCATTACATTACGACCATTATTGCATTTATATATATATATATATATGTGTGTGTGTGTGTGTTCATTAACGACGCCTTGCAACCATACACTTCGGTACGGCCAATACACTAGGGCCTCACGTACCCCACAATGCGGTGTGAAAAGTCCGAACACTTTCACAAGTGCGGCACCCCGAACTTATAGCATTATATGCATCAGCTCCGAATTATGTCTTTGGTCAAATGTTGGGTTTTCCCGGCTCCTATGTTTTGGTACCTTACGTTCCGCTCTATCGGCTAAGGTAGTGCTAGGAGAACTACTGCGATTGTGCCCCGGTTCTGCCGGGCTGAGCACCTCAGTAGAGAAAGCTAAAACTGACTGTCATGATAAGGCGAGAGACTGGTCGCTGTTTGGCGAGGTTTTTCGAGTCCCTAAAGACTCATGCCGCTTAGGGTGAGGGGCCGGCCATGTCCGTCTTAAAGGCGTGTATCGCGCCCCGAATTCGGCCTTCTGAATACCAGGGGCTTCGCCAAAATTTAAATTTATAGAATTCTATGGCTAAGTGAGAGTGATAAAGCAATATTAGTCCAGTTGCCTTGTTCGTTGTGCTGAGCACCTCCCTCGAAGGACCCAAATATGGGAACAAGAGTGCTCAGGTTTATCCCGAACACCCCAGCACTAGCGGCATGGGGGCAGAAGCCGAGGACTAGCCATCTCTCAGATTGGATAAATAGCCAAACATAAGGTAATATTTTAAATTCAAACAAGCGTTGCATGGCGCATATGAAACAAGTTTTCATAAATATAGGATAAACGAGCAAGTTTACTCAAATATTACATCTTTCGAACACTCATCCGCGATAAGACGGGCACCCGGTAGAACACCCTCATAATACATCTCGGGGTGGCGGTGCTCCTTGCCCTCCGGCGGCCCCTCCTTGGTTAGCTTCACGGCGTCTAGCTTGACCCACTGCATTTTTACACAGGCGAAAGCCCGGCGTGCACCTTCAATGCAGACGGATCGCTTGACGACCTCCAGCCGTGGGCAGGCATCCACAAGCCACCTCACCAGGCCGAAGAAGCTGTTCGGAAGGGCGTCACCAAGCCACAGCCGGGCTATAAAGCCCTTCATGGCCTGATCGGCCGCCTTATGTAGCTTGACCATCTGCTTCAGCTGGTCGCCCATCGGCACCAGATGTTCGGCCTCAGCATACTGAGACCAGAATAGCTTCTCTGTCGAGCTTCCATCCTCGGCCAGGTAAAATTGTGCGGCATTGGACACACTGCGGGGCAAATCTGCGAATGCTCCTGAAGAGCTCCGGATCCGGGTAAGTAATCGGTAATTTACTTTTACATGCTTGCTCTGCATATAGAAAGCCTTACCCGCCGCTATCTTCGTCATCGCGTCGATCTCCTAGAGGGCCTTCTAGGCCTCGGCCTTGGCACTCTTTGCACTCTCAAGGGCCGCGGCAAGCTCAGACTCTCGCGTCTTTGAGTCAAGCTCCAACCCTCATGCTTTGTCATGAGAGCCTGGAGCTCTTGCTGCTCCTCGCCCACCCGAGCCTCGTGCTTCTCTCGCTCGGTGTGCTCCTTGGCCGCTGTATCTTCAACCTTGGTTAACGCTTGCTTCAGGGTCGCCACCTCGGTCGTGGCCCCTGGCAAACATACAACGATCCTGTCATTTTGCAATCGCGTCCTTTTTATATATACATATCTATAGACGGGGTATTACTTACCCTTGTTCTCCTCGAGCTGCCTCTTGGCAAGGCCGAGCTCTTTCTTGGACCCCTCGAGGTCCTGCTTCAGTACGGCGACCTCCGTAGTTAGTGTGGCGGATGCCAGCAGCGAAGCCTGCATATGCATATTGACATACTTATATTAGACTCCTGCGATATTATTTGATCATCTGTCCGGCTTTTCTTTGTGAACACCAAACAAAGCATCAGGGGCTACTGTTTATGCGGTAATATTTCTACTACATTTTAAACACACTTACCTCAAAGCCTGTTAGAAGGCTGGCACAGGCTTCAGTCAATCCGCTCTTAGCGGACTGAACCTTCTGGATCACCGCACTCAGGATAGTGCGGTGCTCCTCGTCGATGGAAGCGCTGTGAAGCGCTTCCAGCAGATGGTCCAGAGCCTCTGGATGGACAGAGGTCACCGGCACAAGCGTTTTTCCCCCCTTAGAAGGAGGCCGCATGCCCGAGTCCGGAACCGCTGGAGGGTTCGGCACGGTGTTCGGCTGAGGGCCAGACTCAGAGCTCTCGGGGGCCCCGTCCCCGCGGCTCCCGAAGTCCGGAAGGTCGCCTTGAGGCGCCTCTGGGACTGTCTCCCCTCGATCCGGTGCCTCTTGAGACAACACCTCGGCGTTGTCGATAGGATGAGGGGAGGTGGCGGTCGGGACTGGATCGCTATCCATGTCCGACGAGCCCAGGGAGCCGTCTGATGATACCTCGATATTGGCTCGGGGCGGCCTGCACAATTGAGTTCGGCGTTAGGAAAAGTAATGCGACAAAGGAATCCTATGCGTAACTTTGGTATCCGAATACTTACAATCTCCCCGGGGGCTTGGCCCTGGGCAAATCGTCTTCACTTTCGTCAGCGGCGGTGGAGCTGTCCGGAAGGAGAGTCCTTCCCTTCTTGGACCCTCCGGCCTCCAGTCGGGGCGGCCTTCCTTTTCTTGTCTCCCCCAGTCGGTGGGGGAGCATCTTCTTCCTCTTCCTCGTCTTCAGGGGAAGAGTGCGCCGCAGAGTCATCGGACGGTGAGTCCGACGATGCCTGGCATCAGGAACTCTTTCAAGTTCCCTTGGCCTTCTTGGTCTCCGGCACCTTATAAGGCGCCGGAGTCAGCATCTTCGCCCGAAGAGCGTCTGCGGGGCCTTCGGGCAAAGGAGCCGGACAGTCGATCTGTCCGGCCTTCTTTTGCCAGTCCTGTCAAAGGTCCGGGAGTTTATATCCCGCATAGAGTTAATCTATATAAAAAATAAGTATCCTGTGAAAGGTTAAGCAGCTTACCGCACTAGCTTGGCACTTCGCGTTGAATCCGCGATCCTCAGTGATAGGGGGAGGGACCTTGGCACTTTTGAACAGCACCCTCCAGGCGTCTTCATGAGTCGTCTCGAAGAGCCTGTTCAGAGTCTGGTGCTCCGCCGGATTGAACTCCCACAAGGTGAACTCCCGTTGTTGGCACGGGAGTATCCGGCGGATGAGCATAACCTGGACTATGTTGACAAGCTTGAGCTTCTTGTCCACCATGTTTTGAATACATGTTTGGAGTCCGGTCAGCTCTTTTAAACTACCCCAGGACAGGCCCTTCTCTTTCTAGGAGGTGAGCCGCATGGGGATGCCAGATCAGAACTCGGGGGCCGCTACCCATGCGGGGTCGCGCGGCTCGGTGATATAGAACCACCCCGATTGCCACCCCTTTATGGTTTCCACAAAGGAGCCCTCGAGCCATGTTATGTTGGGCATCTTTCCCACCATGGCGCCTCCGCACTCCACCTGGCGGCCGCCCACCACCTTCGGCTTGACGTTGAAGGTCTTCAGCCATAAGCCGAAGTGGGGCTTGATGCGGAGGAAGGCCTCACACACGATGATAAACGCCGAGATGTTGAGGATGAAGTTTGGGGCCAGATCGTGGAAATCCAGGCTGTAATAAAACATGAGCCCCCGGATGAAGGGGTGGAGAGGGAATCCCAGTCTGAGGAGGAAATGGGTGAGGAATACCACCCTCTCATGGGGCCTGGGGGTGGGGATGAGCTGCCCCTCATCTGGGAGCCGGTGCGCGATGTCGTCGGGCAGGTATCCGGCTCTCCTCAGTTTCTTGATGTCTCCTTCCGTGACGGAGGAGACCATCCACTTGCCTCCCGCTCCGGACATGATTGGAGAAGGTTGAGATGGAAGTGAGGGCTTGGGCGCTAGAGCTCGAGTGTGCGGGAGCGGATGAGCAAAGGAGGAAGAAGGCGTGGATAGAAAGGTGAATCCTTATCCCTTTATATGGGCAGACAAAACTAAGCGTCCCCACTTGCCTGGTAAAACTCGCTTATCCCCCAAGCGCCGCAATTGATGGCGCGGTTGGGTTACGCACGCCCGTATTGATGAGAATCCCGTAATAAAGGGACACGATCTCTGCTTTGACAAGACATGTCGAAACACTGCCTCGCGTTATGTGCGGGGCTGGTTAAAAGAAATGGTTCGATAATCACCGGGCCATGATGTAACTTCATTAGATCTGCGAAAATATTATTCTCTCTATGGTGGAATGTGGAACTTATTTTGCAGGGTCGGACACTATCCTCGTATTCAAATTCTTCTGTGATGTATTCAGAGAAGGAACGCGCCTTGCAATGCCGAAGACAATACTGCACGCCGGACTCATCGTCATTGAAGCCTGGTTCAGGGCTACTGTGGGAGTCCTGGATTAGGGGGTCTCCGGACAGCCGGACTATCTCCATTGGCCGGACTGTTAGACTATGAAGATACAAGATTGAAGACTTCGTCTCGTGTTCGGATGATACTCTACTTAGCGTGGAAGGCAAGCTAGGAAATACGTATATGGATATCTCCTCCTTTGTAACCGACCTTGTGTAACCCTAACCCTCTCCGGTGTCTATATAAACCGAAGGGTTTTAGTCCGTAGGACAACAATCACAACATACAATCATACCATAGGCTAGCTACTAGGGTTTAGCCTCTCTGATCTCGTGCTAGATCTACTCTTGTACTACCCATATCATCAATATTAATCAAGCAGGACGTAGGGTTTTACCTCCATCAACAAGGCCCGAACCTGGGTAAAACTTCGTGTCCCCTGCCTCCTGTTACCATCCGGCCTAGACGCACAGTTCGGGACCCCCTACCCGAGATCCGCCGGTTTTGACACCAACACTACCTCTTCCTCCACTTGAACTAGAAGCAAATCCCATTTGTTAAAGTTGATTTTCATGCTAGATAACTAGTCAAAACAATATAAGATCCATTTAACATTCTTAGCATTTTCAATGTTACGATCAAGAACAAAAGGGTATCATTAGCACATTCTAACCTAATAATTCCATATGGGATAATGTCGGGTGCAAATTAAACCCGCCCTAGCATCTTCATAAAGCAGCCGAGAGAAAACATGAGCCACTAAATTAAATAAGATGCCAGACAAACAACCTCCTTGTTTAATCCCCTTACCATTGACAAACACTACAAAAAAAGACACATCCGTGACATTTTGGGCCGAACGAATTTTTTTCTGTCATACTTATGACACTTCTATGACGATAATTGTGACAAAACCCGATATCATCATAGATGTGGTGGGTTCCTACTTCTAGGACAAAAAATCATGACAGAAAATGGGCTTTTCATCCTGGGCGGGCTAGAGACGCAGCTGCATGACATTCTTTGGGCCATCCATGACGGAAAAACCGTGGTAGAATTGAGGGCGAGGAAAATATTAGGGTGTTCCCGGTTACGGTGGGTGGTCGGGGCCGAGCGATGCTCGTTTCTCTCGTAAACACATGCTCGTGGGTGCGAGGTGTTGGGATCTAACTGAACCCGAGTGAGGCGTTGGGCTCTAACTGAACCCGAGCGATTGCACTGCAAGCAACGTGTTACTGAACCCGAGCGATCGATCGATGGCTGTTAAATGAACCCGATCAAATGATTCCTTTGCTACTGTTGCTAACTGAAGCCGATCGATGCTGCCTCTGGATGAACAGTGAGCGTTGCTGGGGGGTTTGGATGAACAGTTCCTAGTGGGGGTGGATGAACAGGACCCCATGGTGTTGCCTCTGGATGAACAAGACCCCGATTGATCGAGCCGGTTGGGGCTGGATGAACAGGACCCCGTGGAGGGCTGGATGAACAGGACCACCCCGTGGAGGGTAGGATGAACAGTAGACGGTGGCGGGCTGGATGAACAGTACCCCGTGGAGGGGTGGTTGAACAGGAGCCTGTGGATAGGGCTGGGTGAACAGTAGCTGGTGGAGTAGCGCGCGGTGGAGGCTGGATGAACAGGAGCCCGTGGATGAACAGTCGCAGGTGCAGGCTGGAGGAGGTCAACGATGGATGAATAGTAGCCCGTGGAGGCTAGAGGGGGTCGACGGTGGAGATGAAAAGTATCCCGTGGAGTCCCGTTTTGCGGTACGCCACACCCCTCCCGATGAACAGGACCCCCGTTTCGACCGTAGGAGGTCCGTTTCCTCCATTTTGCGGTACGCCAGACCCCTCCCGATGAACAGGATCCTATTTCGACCGTGGCCGGTTGAACACAAGGTCGTTTCCTCCGTTCTGCGGTACGCCAGGCCTCGTTTCCATCGGCTGTTCCATCCAAACCCTCCTGATGAACACGACGACGCATTCCGTTCCGACCCAGCCGGTTGGCTCCCCATGAACACGACGACGGCGTTGTTTCTCTGTTCCGACCCAGCCATGTACACGAGCCCTGGTCATACGTATGCGTGAGTAGGTGTTCGAGACCCTGCCCGTATGTACGTACGTGGCCGTAGTTTCTTTCTTGCACACTGGTCGTTGTACGTACGTGTACATGCTACGTGCGCGCCTCTACTACGACACGTGCGCGCCTCTACATCGACTAGTATGTACGTACACATTCGCGACCAGAATGACAACTCTACGTACGCTTCGACAAAGTGGGTCCCGACTGTCAGGCACTTCCTTGCCTGCGAAGATGTAGCTGGTGGGTCCCAGCAGTCAGGGGGGCGAATCATTTTTTTGCCCGAACGCACTTCCTTGCATGCAAAGATGTAGCTGGTGGGTCCCAGCAGTCAAGGGGAAACATTTTTTTTGCGAAATACGATGGCCCGTCCGGTGGGTCCCTGCTATCAGGTGGAGGAATAATTATTTTCCGCGTAATAAGGAGGCACTTCCTTGCGGCCGCTGTGGACCCAGGTGTCAGCCTCTCCACGTACAGTACTCTTTTGATGGAAGTCGTTCCTTGATCATGTTGACTACGCCGCGCCGAGGGCACCAGGGTGGTGGACGACGGCGAGCGGCGAGGCCTAGGAAGGGGATGACGCGGAGCTGGGGAAGATGCGTAGTGGAAGCCCGCGCGGAGAGGAGTACGAGGGTTCACTGGTTCGGCTGCGGTGTGAGGCTTCCGTCGCCGCAGGGCCTGGCCAGCGGTGGGAATAGTAGGGGCGGTGAGGCCTCTGCGGCAGCATAGCCGACTGTGGGAGGCAGGAGCATGCGGCACGACCGACGCTAGTTTGGGTGGCTGCAGTAAGAAGAACAGAGGTTGAAGAAGCACTACGGCCGTTGGATGGACATCATACGGTCATTGGAGCTAGAATCATTCATATTGACTAAGTTGACAAAGCACTTAGTCCCCGTCAACTTAGTAGGCCCACAAGTCAGCTCCCACCAAGGTAGGTCCCAACTAGCAGGGGGAGTATTCTTTTTTTGTGCGTAATAAGGAGGCACCTCCGGTGGGTCTGAGCTGACAACGGGGGGAACGTTTTTTCGTGAAATACGTTGGCCCGTGCGGTGGATCCCAGCAGTCAGGGGGAAACATTTTTTCGCCAAATATTGTGGCCCATCCGGTGGGTCCTAGCTGTCAGGTGGAGGAATAATTATTTTCCATGTAATAAGGAGGCACTTCCTTGCGGTTGCCGTCGACCCAGCTGTCAGCCTCTCCACGTACAGTACTCTTCTGTTGGAAGTCGTTCCTTGACCACGTTGACCACGCCGCGCCGAGAGAACCAGGGCAGTGGACGACAGCGAGGCCTAGGAAGGGGACGACACGGAGCCGGGGAAGACGCGGCAGTGGATGCCCACGCGTAGAGGAGTATGAGGGTTTACTGGTTCGCTGCAGTGTGAGGCTGCCGTCCCCGCAGAATAACAGGGGGTGTGGGTGAGTAGAGGGATGGCCTGGCCAGCGGTGGGAGTAGTAGGGGGCAGTGAGGCCTCCGCCGCATCGCAGCCGGCCACAGGAGGCAGGAGCACGAGGCACGACCGGCGCTGGTTTGGGCGGCTGGAGCAAGAAGAGCAGAGGTTGAAGAAGTACTACGGCCGTTGGATGGACATTGTACAGTCACTGGAGCTAGAATCGTGCATATTGACTATGTTGACAAAGCCCTCCATCCCCGTCAACTTAGTAGGCCCACAAGTCAGCCTGCCACTATATTGGGTCCCAGCTAGCAGGGGGGGTATTCATTTTTTTGTGCGTAATAAGGAGGCACTTCCTCACGTGCGAAGATATAGCTGGTGGGTCCAAGCTGTCAGCGGCGGTAACGTTTTTTTGCGAAATACAGAGGCCCTTTCAGTGGGTCCGAGATGTCAGGTGGAGGAATCATTATTTTGCGTGTAATAAGGAGGCATTTCCTTGCGTGCGGCCGTCGACTCAGCTATCAGCCTCTCCAGGTACAGTCCACTTCAGATGCATGTCGGTCGCTGACCACGTTGACCAGGCCACGCCGAGAGCACCAGGGCGGTGGACGATGGAGAGGCCTAGGAAGGGAACGACACGGAGGCAGGGAAGACTCGGTAGTTGTTTCCCACACAGAGGGGAGTACGATTGTACGAGGGTTTACTGGTTCATCTGCCGCGCCGGAGAATAACAGCAGGTGTGGGTGAGTAGAGGGATGGCTAGGCCAGCGATGGGAGTACGGTGAGGCGGCGAGTCCTGCGCGGCAGCACAGCCGGCCGCGGGAAGGAGAGAGTAGGCAGTCCCACCGGCGCTTGTTTGAGAGGCTCGAGCAGGAAGAGCAGAGATTGAAGAAGCACGACGGCCGTTGGATGGACATCCAACAGTCACTGCTTGTGCATCAACCTTTTTTAGGAAAGCCTCAAATCTATGGAAAACATCATACAACCCATCTACCATTATTTCTAATAATTTACAGCCCATTTGCTAATTCTTAAGGTTTTTTGGAGCCCATATTCTTTTTGTTAGCATTACAGCCCATATTGTGGCCACGGTTAAAAAATTATACGAAATTTTGCATATTTCGGTGCGGTCCGAACTGTTTTTAATCCCGAAATTTTGAGTCACATTCAAACTGATTTTAAAAATAAATATATATCAATATAAAATCCAAAATTTGTCCACGCATAAAAATCAATGCAATTTAAAATCTCAAAATGAAAAAAAGAAATTTGAAACTAATTGTCGGTTTGATGTGTTTTAAAAATGTACAGCCCATTTCTCATTACTGATAGGCCATTTTCTTGGCCAACCGAATGAAGCTCTCCTCGTCTTAAAAGATTTACATCCCAACAGGCCTGACAAAGCGACTTACTTGGCAAATCACAAAAAAAACTAGGCTGTGGCTATGGACCCAGCTGCGGCCGTGGACCCAGCTGTCAGCCTCTCCACGATGGAAGTCGGTCGTTGACCATGTTGACCACGCCACGCCGAGAGCACCAATGCGGTGGATGACGGCGAGGCCTAGGAAGGGGACGACGCGGAGCCGGGGAAGACGTGGCAGTGGATGCCCACACGGAGAGGAGTACGAGGGTTCACTGGTTCGGCTGTGGGGTGAGGCTGCCATCGCCGCAGAATAACAAAGGGTGTGGGTGAGTAGAGCGATGCCCTGACCAGCGGTGGGAGTAGTAGGGGCGGTGAGGCCTCCACGGCATCACAGCCAGCCACGAGAGGCAGGAGCAGGCGGCACGACCGGCGCTGTTTGGGCGGCTGCAGCAAGAAGACCAGAGGTTGAACAAGCACTACTACCGTTGGATGAACATCGTATGGTAACTGGACCTATAATCGTTCATATTGACTAAGTTCACAAAGCCCTCCGTCCCCGTCAACTTGGTAGGCCCGCAAGTCAGCCTCCCATGATGCTGGGTTCCAGCTGGCAGGGGGATTATTCATTTTTTGTGCATAATAAGGAGGCACTTCCTTGCGTGCGAAGATAGCTGGTGGGTCCGACCTGTCAGCGGGGGGCACGTTTTTTTCGCGAAATACAGAGGCCCTTCCGGTGGGTCCCAAATGTCAGGTGGAGGAATCAAAGACTCGAGAAGGCATACAGAACAAGCTAGTGTACCAGTAAAGAGACGTTGCTGAGTTTTAGAAAAAAGAGAGACGTGCTCCTGTAGCTGGTTCGAATCCAAACCTAGACTATGACTATATATGGTGCTATGCTACTCTGCAAGTAATGAAACTGTCATATCCAACATTCGCTTCTCCTCTTCTCTACTCACTCTGCCTAGCATTAGAAGCTCTGGCCGCATCAACCATGTCCGCTGGCTGCTCGTCCACCTGCTCTTCAGTAGGCAACAACCAAATATGCGCCAAGTTGCCACCCGTACCATCACCTTTGGGTATCATAACACCCCCGCCGGCACGCGCACCGCAGTCGGTTTCTCATCGCAGCCCACTGCTGCAAATCACGCAGAGTCATCCGTCGCGTCTCAACCACAATCCTCAACCCTGGCCGAGTCTTCTACAAATGCCCGAATCATGGGGTAATAATATGTTTAAGTGTTGTTCTACTGCTTTCAGTTGCTGCTTTTTTTAATAGTTTGGTTGATGATCTTCCAATTTGATTCGTGCAGAAAAGGGAAGATTCGTGTGATTTGTATTTCTGGGAAGTTGCTGATGTGGGGGAGTGCAACTACGCTGATTATTTGGTTAACCGAGGAATCCCAATACCAACAGGTTAGGGTGTTGGACCAGTAACTGAAGGAACGACAAAAGAGGAAGATGCAGAGCAGAAGGTTAAAGATGTAGTTCCTCTGATCATGTCCAAGCAACAGCTGTTGAACGGCCTTGACAGCAACGAGGAGATGAAAGAGCTTGTGAAGATAATGGGCAAAATCGATGTGCTCTGTAGGATGATTGTCTCTTTATTTGAAGTGTATGTAGCACTCGTGATGTATTCAGTCGCTATGACATGAGCACTTTGCTGAAACTAGTAATGAATGAAACCTGTGTAGCAGGCTGGGCGTAGTGTTGTGAACATCTAATGATTTCTATTAACGGAAATCAGGGGGTATCTCCTTTTGCTCATAAATAAATAAATAGAAGAGGCCCTTTTGGTAATAAATAAATAAATTAGGAGAGGCCCTGTCGAGTCAGATTTGTTCTCATTCAAAGACGTCGAGCAAATTGCAGTCCAACAGCAAACTATGTCATCAAATTCAAGTTTCACAGCCAAATATGAGTACAACTAAACAACAATGTCATCATGTTTTAGTCGTCATACAATCACCAAACACAAATCAGCATACATAACAAGTGATGTTCTCACAGGAAAATACTAAAAAACATGTTCATTAGGTTTCAGTTGTCATAGCAAATACAATTTCACATAGTAGATAAAAAATGTCTTCTGACAGGCAAATACGACAAAAGCAATGTAATCATCATCCGCATCAGCAGTGTCAACATCTTCGCCATGTGTATCAGTCTGAATCATAATTCCCCATGGTGTCATCTTCTTCTTCGTCCTCAATGTCGTCGAACATTGGCTCTTGTATGTCCACAGCACGATAGGCAATCTTTTTGCCGGCGTCATTGCCTGATGGTTCTCAAAGATATTAGGAACATCTGTGTTATCTTGTACATCAGGAGCAGTGTAAGCATCATCTTGTTGTGCAACTTCATTAAACGGATTCCTCTGCTCAAACCTTTGCAATACTCTCCAGTCATCGCTACGTGAAAATGTGTCTTCCAAGAAAAATATCTGTGTTGCTTGATTTGCCAAAATAAAAGGCTCGTTGGTCTGGTAAGCCGCCTTGACATTGATGGATTTGAAATAATCATCAGCTCTGGGTTTTGCGATCCCGGAAAACAGGTTACACCAACGACAGCACAATAGAACCACACACCGATGATCCTCGAAACTGGAGATATACTGCAACTGAACAATGTCTATTATGTTAGCATACATTTCAATTGTCTCTTTATCATATGTATCCGTGCTCATGATGGCACTGTTTTGTGTCTTCCTGCCTTCGTCTCGTGCAAGGGTGTTGTAGCGCACATCTCCAACAACGCAAGATTCATAATGTCTTACCCGAGTATCAGGACCCATTGCTAGTGAGTAAAGGGCATCATCAATTGCCTGCCCATCCTCCCGCATCTTCTTAACCTATGGTTAGAAAATAGACAAGTTGATCATCTTATGTACTCAATATATTAAAAAAACTGACAGTGCAATTCAAAAGCTTACATGGCTCTTGAACCATTTCACAAATCCCGCCATAACCACTTTGTTAATGTTTCTTGGATTCTGCGGTAGTAACTCCTTTTTGTAGATGCTGCACAACATAATGATCGCGTCAAACATCTAAATATATAAGAATGTGCTGCAAGTCTAGTAGATAATGATGTATAAGCTGCAATACTTAGCACTTACTTGATATAAGGTAGTATCTCAGGACAATTATTCAACACATACCAAACCATTTTGTCCAAATCTTTAGGTTTGTCCTCTTGTCGACTCTTCCCTGTAACTTGAATAGAATAATCGAAAACATTGAGCCCGGGATTGTCTTCATCCACCTCTTTGCTAAGCTGATCAATTGTTTCAATGTATTTTGAGCAGAATGTCAACGCTTCTGTAGCAATAGGCCTTTGCAATGGAACCCTCGGGTCTAGCTCTGTTCCCAACACAGCCCTTGAAAGTGCCTAGCTGCCTTTCAATAGGGTACATCTAGCCATACTGTACTGGACCTCTAAGTAGTGCCTCATCAGGTAGATGAACAGCCAAATGCACCATCACATCAAAGAAGGCTGGAGGATATATCTTCTCAAGGTCGCATAGGATAGTTGGTATCTTGTCTCTAAGACGCTCCAAAGCATCTATCCTGATATTTCTACTGCAGAGTTCCCTGAAGAATTGCCCCAACTCTACAACTGCTCTGTATAAGTCAGGGCGGCCCAATCCTCTAAGGATAATAGGTAAAACCCTTTGAAGTAGGACGTGGCAGTCATGAGTTTTCAACCCTTGTACCTTGTTTCCATCTGCACTGACTCTCCTTTCAGGGTTGGAAGCAAATCCATGTGGGAATCTCACACGTGACAGGACCTCGCGGAATTCTTTGCTTTTTACCTTGTCCAAGACGTACACAGCTGGTGCCATATCCCGTGGTTTACCTTCATCTTGCACCTGCAAATCCTGTCTAATACCTAGGTGTTTCAAATCAATCCTAGATTTTAAGGTATCTTTCATCTTGCCTTCAACATTAAGAAGTGTGCCGATAATGTTGTTACATATATTTTTCTCGATGTGCATCACATCAAGGTTATGCCGCAGATCCAAATCTCTCCAATACTCCAAGTCCCACAAAGTGGACCTGTGGGTAAAGAATAATCTCTCTTCTGCCCTGCCACGCTTCCTTTTCCCGCTACCATTATCAGGATGGTTTCCTGGTGTAATATGCCTGACCTTCTCTAATTCCACTTGCAACTCATCGGCGGTGAGCCTCTTTGGCGCATAACGGTTTTCATGCTTTGCATTGAACACATGTCTTTGGTATTTTCTAGGATGCGGCTTTTCCTTGGCAAGGAAACGGCGGTGTCCAATGTAATAGATATTGCTAAGTATTGCTTATGATAGCGGATTCCTCTCACAGCGAACACATGCATTGTAACCATGTGTCGTTCGCCCTGACATAGTGCCCAAAGCCGGATAATCATGGATGCACCAAATTATAACAGCACACAGAAAGAAATCAGCTGGTGGGCTGCTATAGAGGTCTCGAGTGAGAACACCCCTCCATAGCTGTTGAAGTTCCTCCACAAGAGGCTCCATGAACAAATCAAAATCCTTTCCAGGACTTTTTGGACCTGGGATGAGCAAGGCCATCATGTAGTTTGATTCTTTGGTGCAGACATTTGGAGGCATGTTGTAAGGGATAACAAGCACTGGCCACATGCTATATGTGGCGCTCTGGTGGCCAAATGGGTTAAATCCATCTGAAGCTAAGCCAGGTCTAATGTTTCTTGGGTCAGCAGCAAACTTTTCATGCTTCTGATTGAAGCTTTTCCACTCACTACCATGTGATGGATGGCTCATTACATTCTAATCTCTGTACTCCTGGTTCCTAGAATGCCACAGTACATCCTCTCTTGTTTCGGCATCATGAAACAACCTCTGCAATCTTGGTGTAATTGGAAAATGTCTCAGAACATTACGAGGAATCCTCTTCACAGCATCGCCATCTTTCATCTTGATGATTTGCATTTCGGGAATTCACTTAAGTTGGCATAATCCTTCCGGAACAGAACACAATTATTCTTACAAACATGGAACGTATCATATTCAATTCCAACTGCACGAAGGAAATTCTTCATTTTACTATAGGTGTGTGGCAGCTCAGACGCATCTGGGAAAGCTTTGCGGAAAGCAGCCAACATCGCATCGAATGGTTTGTTGGTCATCCACTCAGATGTCTTCACCTGAAGAAAGGTGACCATAGCTGAGAATACAAACAACTTATTTCCTGGGGTGACAGCCATGTAGCATTGTTCCAACATGCAGGCCCACCGTTTTTCTTTTGCAGGTGAAAGTTCATGGAATGCACAAGCATTTCGTAGCATTGTTTCCATGTTGGTCAAACTCACTGGCTCCGCCACCACCTCCTCCTCCTCCTCTTCCACCTGAGCATCAGGCAGATCAAGATGGTGATCTGCTGCTTCCACGTAGTCAATAACATTGACGTTCACAGCTTCACCATGATGAACCCACCTAGTATATGTGACCGACATCCCATACAAGTGTAGATGATTTTGCACAGTTGTCTGGGGTCTTGTAACTGAATTCATACAACTGCTACACGGGCAGAGCACATCTGATTTTAGACCACCATACTTAGCTCTGATAAGGTTCATGTAGTTTTCAACCCCCTCGACATATGCGACGGAGAATCTTCGAGCAGAAGTTATCCAAGTCATGTCCATCTGTTAGACATACAAATTAGTTCTTCTAATAGATATTACAGGAAAAACATATACTCCCTCCATTCCTAAATATAGGGTGTATAGTTTTTGGCACGAAAATTAAAGAACGCACGTGGAGTGAAAATTTCACAAGTTTTGGGCGAGATTACACCTGACTAATTGACATGAGAAAATAGAGGAGTTTGCCTAATATAAGTAAATGTAATCAAATCCCTAAAAAAATTATTCAAACGAGTGGTGCAACGCAAGACACCTTATATTTCGAACTTTTTCTAAAAAATCTATACACCTTATATCAAGGAACGGAGGGAGTATGATTTTTATGAAGTCCAGAAGAAAATACCTAGGTCAATGTCTAAAGCTATGGCAAGATATTTGGACGAGCATATCTAAGTAACGAAATATATGTAAAGCAAATTCAGCAAACATATTTGAGTCCTAAATTATGGCAGGTTGTTTCAGCAGTCAATCAGGCCGAGCACACATCCATCAAACTATTGAAGGCCATTGCAGCAACAAAGATCGAGTATAAAACAGTGTAGAGCTATTTCACCTAACAGATTGGCTACTAGACCATGGCAATCTACGTCACAATAAATATATGGCAGGATATTTTAGCAACTAATTGGCCTTGGCATGCCATCTCAGCTAAGCTGATTGAGTGCAGAACAGGGCAAGGAAGCTTCTTAAGCAGAGCATATTGACTGTAAACTACTTCGGCAAACAGTGAGATTAACAACGTCTATCAGCTAACATTCAGCGCTACACCGACATGCACGGGGCCTCAGTCTAGAATGCGCGTACCGTGGGAGAAGCTGACTGTCGTGCGTCTCCACATGAACGTCGCCAGCGGCGCTGGCCGCCGTGCGCCTCCACAAGAACGTCGCTAGCGGTGGCGGTGCGGCTAGAGGACGACAGTCTACGAGAGCGTACTGTGGGAGTGAGAGGATCGCCATGTGTCCCCTCGACGAACCATGGCGCCGACGTATCGGCATGGCGGGGAGGGCAGCTTTGGCAGAGCGAATGGACTGGAGGGGGGCGGGGGGTTTGGGGAATATTATTGGCTAGTTGGCCGAAGGGCGGTTGAATCTAGGATTTGGGGGGAATTTTTGGGTGGGGGGATGATTTTCGCGCGGTGGGCAGGGGGAGTTTGGCGCATGGCTAGTTTCTCCAAGTGCAGTCCCACGTGTCAGTGAAGAGGCAAGCCGAAGCGCGTTCCGTTTGCGTGAGCCGTGTGCAGGACCGAACGTGTGTGGGGTGCAATGCGACCACGACAGGGATGCTGTGAGTGTACCGTCTTTTTCCTTTTAAACTAGCTGCTTCGCCCCCTAAAAAAACTTGTTGCTTCGCACGATCCATCGATACTACTACTAGTAATCTGGTAATCTCGACTAAAACAGCACGGCCGGGTCTTTTCCCGCACGATATGCTGGGAGGTTGGCTTAGTTGGGTTTTTTAGGACGAGTAATGCCACACCTACGTAGTCCCAGATACGTAATTAACATAATGTGAAACATGTGAGCTGTTGATTGTAGATTGGGGGGAGGGAGGGGCCCACCACCATGAAAATCAGGGGAGGAGAGAGAGAGAGAGGAAATTTACGTTAACCCTTTCGTAGGTCCCCGTAGATGTAGAAAGATGTGAAATGCGTGAATGTGCATTTGCAGATAAGGCCTTCCCTCATTCATCCTTTTCTGCAACGCACGGGCATATTATTCTGAAAGTTCATATACACCGGCCGAGATTAATGCAAACACCGCAGATTTTCATTACATTTCGAACTTTTATAGGACAGAAAAAATAAAAGAAACCCGACCCTAAACCTATTCTACGGCGGCGACCAACGTCCTCCATCTGCAATCTCCATGTACGGGGGCGGGGTTCAATACCCGTGAAGTGATGGTGCGGTCTCCGGCAAGGAAAAGTAGAACACAGGAGATGGACCGGCCAGTTGGCACACCATGCCCTGCCGCCTCCCATGCCCTACTCATCCTCAGAGGAGTCCCCGGCCTCGGCGGTGCCAGAAGTTGGACGGCGGCAAGTAGGATGCATAGCTGATGGTGCTCCCGTCGTCGGCCGCCAGCGTGGCCACCGCTTGTGCGGCGACTTGAGCAAGGGCGGCGACCTCGAGCTCCATCCCCGAAGAAAAGCTCTCCTGCAGAGCATTCACGCTTGCGGTCATGGCGGATGTGGTGCTAGGTACGAGGACGATGCGCTATGGTGTGGAGGTTAGTTGGGCGTTGCCGCTTTAAGTAGCGCATTCCGGTGAGGCCAAGCGTCCTGGTACGTCATTAAGTTGCTGGAGTTGGTTCCTCGGGCACCGAACCTCTTAACGACGGCATACGGACGGACGGCATGAATGCGGGCAGCTGGCGCCATGTGCCAGGGTAGTCAGCTGCGGTCGTGGCAATGTTGGATATGCCTTTTGCTCACATGCGATCGACGCATGTCATTGAAAAAGCAAGACGACCCGGCATGGTCTCAGGTCCTGAGGATGCAGTTGGCCGTGCTACACCACTCCGCGGATGCGTCCCGGCGCCCCGTGCATCCTCGATGAGCCGGGTGTTGGGGTGTGTTTGGAATGTGGCCAAAGTGCACCTTACCAAAATTTTGGTCATGACCCAAAGATTGGTCTTTGTTTGGATGGTTTCCATTTTTTGGCATGCCAATGAACTCTAGCCAACTCTAGTTCATTTTTCTTGCCGATGTCGGCCAAATCATGGGCAACCAAAACCTCAACCAAAATTTTGGCTACCCAATGCTTTGATGGGGCAACCTTGGGCACAAACCAAACATACTGTTGGTCATGCCAGATCACTAACGCCACCCTCGGCACACTGAAACCGACCCTGTCTAGTGACGATGAGCGTGTCGCTCACCGCGGTCGCCATGTCCAGAGGCGGTGCTGGAGCTGCGCCACGTTGTTATCCACCACAACCCACATGAACGGTTGTCGGTGGCGAGGAGGTCGTGGGCCAGCTCCTCCATTGGACTAGTTTGCGCTAGTCATCCCGACAGGTGTGCCCCACATGTCGGTTTCCCTGTTTTCCAGGCCATATTCCAGCGTCAGTGCTGCGCATTGCGCATTAGGCCTTTCACTATGTAGGCCAAGAGAGACAACTTATTGTTTATTTGATCTGTTCAAGTATAATCATGCGGTGTTTGCTTATTTCTCATTCCTCTCCAACCATCTTCTCCATCGATCATGTCGCCCTCCAGTCGAGTCCATCCTCCCGCATGCCTCATTTGAGCATTCCGCCGAGTATCATTCGCATGTGGGCCTAGACCATGCTTGTATTTCCAATGTTTATTTGTAATTTGTCCGACATGCGTACAAACAAACGGTTTGTTTGAAGTTTCACTTTTGCCTCCACTACGTGTCACTTCGCGTCTTAGTTTTGACATCCCATTCGGTTCATGCCCCGAAACATGTTGACGCGATCGATTGATGTACAGAGATCAATTGCGTGTCGTGCAAGGAGATAAAGGTTTGGTCTGTTTCTATGATAGAAATGACCCACGGGGGGGGGTCTATGGGGATCAGAGGGAGTATATTGTGCGTTCATAAGCGAAACGAACGTATTGTACCCACCCTAGTCCTCTTTCAATCGATCTCCGGACCCCGAGATGAAATCAAGAGAGAACGAGTGGGGGCATGTGTGATACTTAAGGCGGATTCAAAATTTTGAACCGGTAATCATAGCATCCGCAAATCATATATAAAGGGTATTCAATGTTCGTTTCGTTTTTGAACGTACAATATACTCCCTCCTATCCTTTCTAGTTTACATATAAGTTTTATGTGTAGTCAAAGTATCTATACTTTGATAAAAAAAGTATCAACATTCAACAACGCCCAATCAATATTGTTAGATTCGTACGTACTCCTAGATTTGTACTCAAGATGGTTTCCATTTTTTTTCAACCACGTGAATGTGCTTGTTCTCGCGCATTCTCTTCCTACTAGGATTTCGCCACGTATAGCCAGTCCAATAGTAACTTTTTTAAGCTCCCTGTCGAATAGTACTAGTGGAGTCCAGACAACATCTGTACTAGAGTATGCAGTGCTCATAGTTGTACTCCCTCCTTCCATTTATATAGGGCCTGTGTGGAGGAGAGAGATGTGAAAAAGTAAGGGCAGTGAGCTCTCATGCAAGAGCCTAGCTATATATGCATTCCTAGTTAAATACGTACAATAAATATGAAGAAAGAGATGGAGAGGAGATGGAATAAAGTACTAATACAATAGCCAACCTTATAATTTTTTTGCGGGAAATAGCCAACCTTATAGCCCACACTACTGTATGAGTGCATATAATAGATGATGGCTATAGATGACATGGCAGTTCCTTATAGCCATCGACTGGCTATATTATTAACCATGCTCTAATGCGTTTTTCAAAACCGCATTTGACTATTGACAAGATTAATAGTACATGAGATGTATAATGTGAAAATTATATCATTGGAAGCTCCTTTCACATACGTATCCCTGCCTTACCCTCCCTTTCGGTCACTTACTGGCGGACCCCATGCTTCCTAGGCCCCGCATGTCAATTACTCCATGGGTTCGGCCATGTCAGGGGATCCTCATCCGTAGTATACTCCCTCTGTTTTTATTTACTCCGCATAAAATGACGAGGGCGGGGGATGGGGAGGGACGTCGGTTTTCTCTCAACTGCGGTCCCACAAGCGAGCAAAAATGCAAGATGAAGCGCGTTCCATTCAGTGAGCGACGCGGAGGGTCCAGCGTGCCAGGCTGCAACGCGAACGCGACAAGAGAGATGTACGGTCAAAACTGATTGACCGGCCATCACCGGAACCACTATTCACACCATAACCTTCGCTGCTCGGCCTACGCCAGCCACTACCCTAAAACCACACCTAATCTCCTGCCCCTTCCCCCACCTTTCGATCCCCTAGCACGCATCAAGCGTCTCCTAGTTCGCCGGAAAGAAATGGTGCGCCGCAAGATCACGTACTACAAGATGCTAACGCCGGAGAGCCGCGCAGAAATCGCGGTGGCGGTCGGCGCCAGAGACCTCCCTTCCCAAGCTCGCTTTGCGGCGGGCCAATCCCCGAGTTCTTTGGAGCCAAGCTACGAGGAGGAGGAAGCCGATCCAATGTTCATGGCGGAGGTCGCGGCGCAGAAGGCCCCCGATGGGTATGAGACGATGGACGTTGACTTCGTGCCGGCATCTCAGTCCCCCATGGTGCAGGCGGACCAGCGGTTCAACCTGGCAAGACTAAAGGAGGACCGGGAGGCAGAGGCTCAACTCGACACGGAGCGCGCGCATGCCGCTGCCATCGAGGCTCTCCTGCAGGTGGAACCGGATGTCGTGGATGTGAACCGGGCGGCGGAGGCTCAACTTGAGGCGGAGTGCGCGGATGCCGCTGCCATCGAGGCCCTCCTGCAGGCGAAACCGGATGTCCTGGACTTGAACCTAGCGGCAGAGGCTCAACTCGACATGGAGCGCGCGGACGCCGCTCTCATCGAGGCCCTCCTGCAGGTGGAACCGGACGTCCTGGACTTGAACCGGGCGGCAGAGGCTCGACTCAACGCGGAGCACGCGGATGCCGCTGCCATCGAGGCCCTCCTGCAGGCGGAACCGGACGTCCTCGACTTGAACCGGGCGGTGCTCTCGTCCGTGCAGAGCGCCTGCACGCTCCGCATGAATGAGTAGCTGGAGGACTGGGAGGCAGAGGCTCAACTCGACGCGAAGCGCGCGCATGCCGCTACCATCGAGGCTCTCCTACAGGCGGAACCAGATGTCATGGATGTGAACTGGGCAGTGGAGGCTCAACTTGAGGTGGAGCGCGCGGATCCCGCTGCCATTGAGGCCCTCCTACAGGCGGAACCGGACGTCCTATACTTGAACCGGGTGGTAGAGGCTCAACTCGACGCGGAGCGCGCGGATGCCGCTCTCATCGAGGCCCTCCTGCAGGCAGAACCGGACGTCCTGGACTTGAAGCGGATGGCAGAGGCTCGACTCGACGCAGAGCGCGTGGATGCCGCTGCCATCGAGGCCCTCCTGCAGGCGGAACCAGACATCCTTGACTTGAACCGGGCGGTGCTCTCGTCCGTGCAGAGGCGCCCGCACGCTCCGCTTGAACGATTAGCTGGAGGCCGAGGACAACTACGGTGTGGAGACACACGTCGGCAGCTACGACTGGTTCACGCCGGCAGCCAAAGACGACGAGGCCATCTCGTTCCTCGAGCAGTGATAGTTTTTCTTTATGTTGTTGTTTTTATGGATCTTTTTCTATGTAAAAACATATATTGTTATGCAAGTCGCCTAACCTGGGTTAGTCTACCATTTCAGGCGGTTGGATGAATATCCTACGTCTCCCAACCCTTCTTCCTCACCTCTTCTTCTTCCCCAACAGACCACCGCACGGGTCGTACGGATACTCCCCAACATGCGGTTGGATAAACATACTCTACGAACGAAAATTATGTGTCAGCGGTAGGATGGCTGAGTTTGGTTTGTTCACATGCAACAGCACGTGTCAGTGAGGGCGCGTTCCCTTGGTTGGTTTGCGGCATGCAGGAGCGACTGCCCATGTGAGGGTGCGGTGCGACCGCGGCGTGTAGGAGCGACCGTGTGAGGGTGCGGTGCGACCACGACAGTCGTGCGCAAGTGTACCTCCTTTTCATTTTGAAAACTTTAGGCATGCTTGGCAAAAATGTGTGGCGAAGTATGGCAATGCAAGGCCTATACCCAAACAGGATAAGTACGTAGTACTACGTACTAGTACTAGTGTTAAAAAAGAAAGGCAGGGTTTTCCTTCACGGGATTAATCGATACAAATCCTCATTTCACGTGTCAATTAATGCGTATTTTTTTCTCCAAAGCCCAAAGAGCTAACCATCTCACTCCTCATCGCTTGATTAATGCAGCGCCATGCAAACCAACCTTCTCACTTCCGCATGCATGCAGGGGATATTAATGTCCTTGGTTGCTAGTACGAGGCAAACCCCATCAATTTTGCCTCGATTGGTGTTAGTGGCCTTTTGAAAATTGTAATTTTGATATATTGGCCTTGTGTACAAAAAATGGAGGTAGTAACTATATTTGACTTCCTTCCCCATTGCGGTGACGTCGATGATATCTCAAACGTTGTGGTTTGGCGAAGTGCGTTCAATGGAGAACACCATTGAGGGAGACCATGGTAAGTAGTTCGCAAGTGCCACCTGCAAGCCGAGACAACCGCCTTATTTGCATCCAGGAAGTCTGTTGAACCAAAGGACGCGTAAATGTACCAGTACTACTCGTACACAATAGCGTCGTCCATCCAGCTTAGTGCGGTGAGATGGTTTCTCGAAGAAGACGATGGAGAAGCGGAGTCAGCGAAGAGTGAAATGATGGTTGCTTCGTCCGTGATTTGTGATTTGACGCCTCACTGGTTTGTGATTTGTGATAGAAGGGACAGGGGAGTAGACTCTGTCCTCTATACTATACATGCGTCCAAGCATGGGTGAAAGAGGAGAGACGTTGCATTTTTCTATTCCTTCAATCAATCAATCAGGGAGCTTCAGTTCCATACTTTTGGCTTTGGCAACACCGTCCACAATGGTTCCCATGAATCCAAAAGCTATTTTCACATTTGGCTACACATTGTGGATGCCCTTAACCGTACCACTTGGTTTTGCTCCTGTGTGTTATCTATAGAAATCTCAATTATATTGATCTAAAAACTTATGGAATCAAGATTAGTAAAAAGGAGGTGATTTTGTCGCGCGGATGGCGGGGGAGGTTTCTTATTTCTAGAGGACGTTATCCTGGCGGTTTTCAAACATGCGGTCCCACGTGTCAGTGCTTTACCAAGCCGATCCACTTCCCACATGAGGCAGAACAACGGCAGAAGCAACACATGGTTAACTTGAAGAAGATGATGGAGAAGCGGATTCAGCAATGAGTGAAATGATGGTTGCTTCATCACTCCAACTTCTTTTTTAGCATTATTACTTCGTCCCTCCAACTTAAATGCGGGAAAGGTGCAGCTTTGTGATTTGACACCTCATTGCTCATTACTACGCCGGCGCCATGACTGGGTGCTTCACCCCGGCTGCTCTGCACTGTATTCTGGTATGGTATGTGGACCCGGTAGCTTTATGCCCCACATGTCGGTGAAAGGGACTAGAATATTTATGAAAGCAAGCGCTCCACTCTTACGACGGAGGAGTACACGACACGATGGCCCAGTGAACTGTCACTTGTACTGTATATAGTACTATAGTTTTGTTGTTTCGCACGATCCATCGATACAAACCCGATTAAACAGGAAAGGGCAAGATTTTTCCCGCGCGGTATATGATACTGGCCATACATTTCAAAGGCAATTTTAATGTATGCAAACTGAATAATTAAGTAACAATATGATATCTAGTAAAACTAAAAACACATATGATTTATTGTGTTAGAGTGTAGTAGTAGTGTTGTATTGCATAGTTGTTAGATGTAACATGCAAGAACGTGTAGAGATGTAGTTTTGGAGGGCCTACAGAGAGAAAAGCGTAATACGTTCACCGAACTTTAGAATAAGCTGATTACAGTCACTATATATGTTTTGCGGTGATTATACGGTCACTTGCTCACAGTTCAGCATCGGATTGCACTCTATTGACCGGCCAAATAGTCTGCGTGGCACCATGTTGACTAGTTAAATTGACCATGTTCCTTGTGGGTCCCACCTGTCAATTCGCATAGGCAAAAGGTCAGATAAACACAAATTTACGCAGGCGCGACAAGACTCCACCCCGTGCGCGGGAATCACCTAGTTGTGTATGTGTCTGTCAGGGCGTGATGTGTGGCATGCACATGTAGGTTGAGCACTTGAGTGTGAGAATGTGTGTTGGTCGTGTGGTGTACTGGTGTGTGCATGCATGCGTGCATGTGAGTGTTGCGTGCGTGCGTGGTTGCGTGTGTAAGTGTGAGTGTTGTGTGCATGCGTGGGTGCATGTGTTCGTGTGAGTGTTGCGTGCATGCAGTTCGTGTGCATGCGTGCGTGTGTGTATAATCACCACACTTGCTCATGTGTGTTAAAACAGACGGCTCAACATACCAATACAAGGCCACCTTGTCCGCTGTGCGCGCGGTCATGACTTCGAACCACTATCCAATATTTTTTTGTCGTTTGTTTTCATTCTTACTAGCAAGATGCCTGTGCGTTGCACGTAACATCAAGATGCATTTGTATGACTAGTTTATCTTGTGAGAGAAAAGGATGAACGAGGGAAGGCCTTATTTGCAAATGTGGAGAGGTGCGTGGGTACCTTTTTGCAAAATTTTCATAGTTTCTTTCCTATCCGTCAGATATAAATCGGACGTCTATATTGCAGGATGGTAGGCACACCATCATCACCAACTCTGTTTTTTATAAGAGTGTATTTTATCCCTACTCTCATAAAAAGCATAGTCGGTGATGATCGCGTGCCTGCCATCCTGCAATATAGGTCGTCCGATCTATATCTGACGGATAGGAAGGAAACTATGGCAATTTTGCAAAAAGATAGCCACACCCCTCTCCACACTTGCAAATAAGGCCTTCCCTTATTCATCCTTTTCTCCCACAAGATAAAATATCATAAAAATGCATCTTGATGTTCCGTGCAACGCATGGGCATCTTGCTAGTATTTTATAAGAGTGTAGATGTAGAGTAGATACAAGCCGATAGGTAGGCCCGATGGTAGTGAGATAATGTGATGCAACACTAGAGGTGCCACGTGGAGCGTTTAACTGGTCAACTAGTCGTGTCTTGAGCAAATACAGAGTTGTACGGTGAGCCCATGATTGTATAATAACCACAAAACGTACATGGTGACCATAATGAGTGGATTCAGAAGTCTAATGTACATATCGTGCTTTCGCTTCAAATACAATGATCGTCACTGTATATATATATCGCGAGAGAAAGATGAAACATGTGTGAATGTGTCGGGGGCTTACTTTTAGAGGACCTGGAGATAGTTTGTGTGCGTACGTGAAAGGGGCGTAGAGGGGGGGTATGCGATGGAGAGAGAGATGCTCTTCATTTCTCTTTATTATGACTAACTTTATATATAGTATAAAAATATAAAAATTCACAGTGCGGAATAAAATATCATTGTGGGCACCATGCAATGCAAGCGTTCATACTCCTCTTTATAACTTTGTAAGTTTGTATATATGTAGAAATTCTAAAATATTTTTTTGGCTACATTTTATTCAAAAGGAATGTTGTATGCCAAATAGACGTGAAGAGAGGGCTTTTTAGATCAATGGGGTATGTGATGTAACATGTGTGAATGTGTAGTTGATGCATTTGGCAGGGCCTAGAGAGGTATGTGTGTGCATTACGTATTCGAGAGAGACATGGATAGAGGTGCCGACAGGGGGGCGTGGGAGAGATAGCACGAGAAATGAGAGTGGTCTAGAGAGAGAGACGAATATGATGTCATGGCGAGAGATTCCCTTAAGTGTGTATATGCAAGGGGGAGTGGATAGAGGCACCACGAGAATATATATTTTGTGTGTGGTGTCTGTGTTGGTATGTGTGGGTGTGAGAAGATAACGAGACATGGGGGCAGAGGGTGTGTCACCGCGTGAGGTCCGGTGGGTCGAGGTGAGGCCCTTTGTTCGGTTCCATCCTGCGCCACATTGGTCGGCCCCTAACGCATTTAGGGAGATCCATGAATGACTAGTCGTACAAGACAAAGATAACATAATTGTGAAGGACTCTATGTCCACTGACAAAGCCGGCTAGGATTTGTAACCCTAGGTTCTCGGACTAAGGTAACCCCTTTATCTCTGATATTACTATTCATCCATCCTAACTTTAAGGGGCATCCTATAGAATACTCTGATAGAATCATACTCGTCGATTAGGAAGAGAGGTGTGAGACAATGCGTGAGAGACAGGCCCAAAGATAATGTGCGTACAGGAGACATGTAGGCAGGACTATGTATATAGAAAGGGTCGATGGGGATTGTGTGTGTGTATGCTTGCGAGAGGAAGAGTGCTTGTGATGAAGGATAGTGAAAACAGTCGTAAATGGCTACGAGATGGAGGGACGGTTATATCGAGAGCATGTGTGCGAGAAAGACACCTCGGGAGAGAGTGTGTGAGCATGTGTGGGAGACCATCGATGGAGAGTGAAACTACGCGTACAAGACTGTTGTACACATTGATTAAAGATATAAATTGTATCCAAATATTAGGATGGGATCATGATATTTGCAATTCGCGTAAGGAACGGTCATTAATCCATCAGACATCTAGATTCTATCGAATTTGAGCATGTCTATGTTATTATTCGACACAATTGATCCACATAGTTAGTATTTTGAACTCTAGACAATGCATCGCTTTAGCAATCGAATATAAACGTGAGTATAGTTCATGTTGTGTGTGTAAAGCACATTATACATACGAAAGTTACACAATGAACATTATAAATAGCTACCTATGAACTAGCATACATTTGAATTCAACTTAAGGTGGTTTAAAAAATCGAATTCAACATGAAGTCCATTCAATTATTTGAATTTGATATCATGGCATTTGTAAATCATACCTAAATTATGGGGGCACCAATTTTTGCTCTAATTTTGTACATAATAGCATATGTAGTCGTGTACAAAATAGATTCTAATTTAGCTCCTACATTCCAAAATAATCGTAGTTATAGGATTTTCATGTGTCAAAATTTCAAAAAGAAGCAGATAATTTAATGAGGTTTTCAAACATACAAGGTCAAATTTAACGTTGTCTATTTAGGTCAATCCTCAAAGTTCAAGAGTACTCTAGACGTGAATGCTTGTGTTTCAAAATTTTGAACGAAGCGCCAAAAGAGCCTCTACTCGCCCAAAACCACGTGAGACCAATGTTTGGTAGTACAAGGAAATTACTTTTATAATAACTCTGACCCGTGAAACCTACCGGCCCGACGTCCAAAGGTCTAAACCGGGGTAGGTTTGTAGCTTCATCTAGACGCCACGCAACTGCCTCCGAAAAACATTCATACACAATGGCCGCTTAAGCACACATGCGCGAGGCCGAAATCGCTCCCGCCCACTATTTGGGACACCTGGGATTACCATCCTACCCCCGACCCGCAGTAGGTCCTAAATTTAAGAGGGGCAAAGTTTGTACTTTCCCCAAATTTCAATCAAGCGCGTCCCATCTTCTGTTCAAAAAAGCCAAAAACAAGCACGTCCGAGACCGAAACATGGTTCTCCCCCCCCCCCCCCCCCGCCCCGCCCACCCGTCCGATTCCCCATTCGTACTCTGTGGGCGCAAAAAATACCTCTCCACCAGCCACAAAACCCCGGCATCTTCCTTCCGCCACCCCATTCCACCCATCAACCGCCGCCCTCCTCCATCACGCCGGAGCCGATACCCCGATGTTGTCGTCCACCGCAACCTCAACCGCAATGCCCTCCACGACTAGTAGTTGAAGCCGAGGCAAAGCCGTCCGTACCCGAGCCAGTTCAACTACGCCGTCCTGTTCCTCACCACTGCCGCTCGAACTTCGCCACCCACCACCGCACCGGAGTTGTTCCTGCTACGCCGTCCTTCGCCGCCTCGGATCTGCTTCCCCTCCACCGACATACGGCAACATAGTCAACAATTGGGCCAAGGGTTCGTCCAAGCCTGCACCCTCCTCCAGAACATTGGTTTCCCCGGCAAAAAGAAGAAATCGGCACGACATGTGGAGGCGGCCACACCGGCAACCGAAAATGGTACTCCTCTTCCCTTATTCGTGCAAATCTTACGTGTCTACTTGCATGGTATTCAACCCACAGAAGACACTAGTTGACCGCTTCTTCTTGATACTAGATGTTCCTAGTAACTCGCGATGCACAAGGTTTCTCCTGATATACTATTTCACCTTAGCTAGAGGTCCGTTGCCCCCCTGAATTTCAATTCCTGGTCAGTTGATTCCCGCTTAACGGAAGCACTCCCCAGCGTAACAGACGCTAGTCCGCCTATTATGCCGGGGAAGCAGCGCCTCGGTGTTTATCTTAGGGGCGTGTGGGGCCTAGAGCTACTAGCGCCCGATCTGGAGGTCGGTCAGGATTAAAGGGATGGCCTTGGGGCGCTGCCAAGCACGGTGGTGGTGTGAGGTCGAGGGAAGGGCGGGGCAGCGGAGGCAGGGGTCTGGGCCGGTGGTCGCTGGCGGTTCAAGAAAGATCGTCAACAATGACTGGCGGGATGTAGACGAAGGCCATCTGCCCGTTCCTTGTAGATCGGATGGTTCATTAAAAAAATCGACTGACCTATTTATTTTCAGTCGACTGTTATCTTGATATGACCACATGTGGTGGTGTGCTGGAGGAGTACCTGCATTTTCTGTGCTCATATATTACAAAATCATACGGAGTAGAATCTAATTTTGTTTGCCATGCAATGTTGTAGAGCTATCATATGTCTCCTGTCATTTATTTTTCAGCCACCTGCTATCTGCTACTTTTACAGTGCACTAGTTCTGCACACACTTCACCCATACTCTCGCTATTGTGTTTTTATGCAAGGGTATTTCAGACTCTGCTGCTATGAGAGAAGCAAAAAAGAAAAGAGAGAAGTGGCTCCAACATCGTACGCGGATAGGCCAGACACGTTTCAGCCTTATAATAGGTGCAGTGTCAGCAGATGGAGACGCTAAACATAGCTCTGGAGTTGATGACCTCGCTCGCAATGAACCACCATCCCAGGTACTTGCTTTAACTTCGCGGTGTCATATGTGGTTGCATCTTCCATATGGTGTCTAGATTGTATTCGAAAGGCCGAAGTTAGTCTTTATTAAGATAACGAAATATATTTTTTACATGAACCACCATCCCGTGAGCACCAGAAGACAAATAGCTAGTCAGGGCACTGGACGAGCCAGTGACAAGCCCAGCAAAGAGAGGCATCACCTGGAAGCCAACTAAAAAGCAGCGATGGTGGCGAAGCAACCCGCCTCCCACCAGGCTCTCAGGTCCTAGATGATCATGCTCACCACTCCAGCCGGATGTCTAACTTGTATTGCTTCCAATTTGGTTAAATTGCACCTGCTTAGCTTACACATTATACCTTTGAATATGGCATGCCTTCTGTTTTTGGTACATACTAGTACATCTGTGTATTAACCATGTTCTTCCATCAAACTAATGTTCTTGTGTATCCCTCAGCAATCACTTATGATGAGGCAATCAGGCAAGTGGATTACTCCTCATTTAAAGAATGCAGCGTCAGCCTCCCGACATGATTCTCAAGAAACAACAAGACTAGATGAAGATAGTGAACGTAGCTCTGTAGTTGATTACTACATTTCCCCTACACTAGCATCGCATGTGCTTGCTCTAACTTGGCAGCGTGATATGTGGTTGCATGTTGCATATGGTGTCTAGATTGTAATTCTTCCAATCTGGTTAAACTGCATGTGCTATTCTGTTTAGCTTATACATTAACCTGTTAATGTGACATGCCTTCCTGTATTTAGTACATAGTACATCTGTCTATTAAGCATGTCCTCACATAAAACTATTGTTTTTTTGTATCCCGTATAAATCAATATGACGAGACACCTTCTGTTGGGGATATTACTACTGGAGGTAAACCGGCCTTATGTAGCCGGGTTGACTCCTTGAAGATTAGAAGCCCATCAAGATGCAAGGATGATGGTGCTTCATGGAGGTCCAAGGCCCAAAGGCGGGTTAAAGCCTGTAAATGTAAACCGACTTAGTCATGTAACTTGTATTGTAAGATAGGAAGGATAGAGACCGAACTAGATACGTTTATGATCCGGCTTCGGGACTCTGTAACCCGGCGGGCGTCAACCTATGTATATAAAGGGACGACTCGACAGCGGTTAAGGGACAGACAACAACTCGAGAGCCAGACAAAGCGGATTCACTCCCTAGCCTTCGAAACTCTAGCAATACCAATCACAACTAGACGTAGGCTTTTACCTTCCTCGAAGGGGCCGAACTAGTATAGAACTCCCCGTGTCCCCTTGTCCAGTTTAACCCCTTTAAGCTACCCGTAGTGATGGCTCCACGACTAAGTCCTTTCACAAGGACATCTGCCGTGACAAACCCACGACCGTTTGCACCGACCATGGGGCTATCGCACGATGGTTTTGAGTTCTTGAAGGGTGGCTTGGATGGACTTAAGGGATACGCTGTGGGCCGGATGACGAAGAATCGTTGTGGCAAGCTCTACATTGACAATGCTGGATGGGGTCCCGAGGCCGATTCAATCGAATACGGGTACCAGGTCCCCTTTGGTGGGATTCACGTCTTCATCGGCAAGATCGGCGAACCGGCCCCTGAGCCGGACATCTGCACCGACACCATCGAAACGGCTTGGCGTGCAAGTTCTTCGCCGATTCAGCCCGAGGCAAGGCATGTTTTCGTGGGTGTCATCCATGGATCAAGGTACGAGGACGGGCCGGTGTCCGATGGAGAGACCGTGGTCTGTTCTGATAACGAGTCTTCTGGAGAGACCGAATCACTTTACCAGTTGCAGGACGGCCGGATTGATGGAGGATCCGAGGGCAACAGTATTCTGGATTCCCCTGATCTGCCAAACTGGGTCGCCATCTTCATGGCCGGCACACAATCTGCGCCTCATTCATCTACTGCCGCAGTGATACTCTCCGGTTCAACAACGGCCACACCAGCAAGGGCAGGAAGCTCAGTGCCACCTCCAGCCCAAGTCCTGTCTGATTTGTTCGACGCTTTGGCAACATTGATGGCCGCGGAGGTGGATGCAGCAGCCAGGGATCAGCATAATGCGGAGATTGCAAAAGTGAAAGATCAGATAGCCTAGGCTAAGGCAGACCTGGCGACAGAGAATGCTAGGATGGCTACAGAGCGGGCTGAATTGGAAGCACAGGCCTACCGGATTAGGCTGGATCAGAATGCTTCAGAGGAAGTCATGAGAAGAAGGTACCGATCGCGTCTCCTGTCGGTTTATGAGCCGCAGAATGTCTTCAACACACCAGGGGCATGAGCTATAACCAACCCATACAAAACCGGGCGGAGACACCGGGAACAGGGGCGCCGGTTCAACCGCGCACGATAGACCCGCCTCGCCAGAACAATGTTGTGCCACCGTACGTACCAACACCTCCTGGGCATTATTCCAACCCGTTGGACAACATTGTGGCCGCCGCTTCACGCCTAGCGGCCCTCCCAACCGACGGCGAGTCACCAGTTGCAGTGGAAGCACGTCGGGCCAGGGATCTCCTTCAAACATCACTAAATCAATAGCAAGCGTATTCACACAGTTGTGAGAGGATTCATTCCGCTCCCCGACCAAGACGGAGCTATAGCAGACACGTGGAGGACGAATTGGCCGTGTCCAGTAGTGCACGTCGCCGAAATTCACCACGAGGAAAAAACCCGGCCGGGGGAGGCACTCATGCGCATGATGTTGTGGACCATGGCTGCGCACGTCGGGAGGCCGAGTTGGCAGCTCGACACGGAGCACGACAACATACTCCGGTTCACCCTACGGCCTCAGTGGAGCCAGGTGTGGTGTTCAGTTCCTTAGGGGTGCCGTGTCTTACCCCCGCTTTGCGTAATGTGAGACTGCCCAAGGATTTCAAGGGACCTTGTAAGGTACCAAATTACACTGCCGGTTTACAACCAGAGGCGTGGGTGGAGAGCTATGAGATGGCAATGGAGATGTTAGATGTGGATGAGGCAGTGTGTGCTAAATATTTCACCATGATGTTGGAAGGAACAGCTCGCACTTGGTTGAAGAGCTTACCAACCAATTCTGTCGGATCATGGGCTGAGTTAAAGCACCGGTTAATCCAGAACTTTAAAGATACTTGTAAGCAGCCGATGTCAATCGTAGATCTGGCCGCTTGTGTCCAAGAGGAAGGGGAGTCCACGACCCATTGGGTCAAACGGGTCTCAGCGATTTTGCATTCAAAAAATCATATCAATGCAGGCACTGCAGTGTTAACATTGGAAGGCAATTGCCATTTCTTACCACTCAAACAGAAGTTGGGAAGACTCAAACGTCACTGCAATGATATGTCAACGCTCATGGCCGCTTTTGTTAAATATGTCGATTCAGATAATACCAAGGACCCGGAGTCAGAGGAGGATAAACCAGGGAAAGGTAAGAAGAACGGCAATGCCAAGGGTCAGCAGCATAATCTGGCAGGCCATGGAAATGAAGGAAATATGCCCTAGAGGCAATAAAAAAGTTATTAATTATTTCCTTATATCATGATAAATGTTTATTATTCATGCTAGAATTGTATTAACCGGAAACATAATACATGTGTGAATACATAGACAAACAGAGTGTCACTAGTATGCCTCTACTTGACTAGCTCGTTAATCGAAGATGGTTATGTTTCCTAACCATAAACAAAAGAGTTGTTATTTGATTAACGGGATCACATCATTAGGAGAATGATGTGATTGACATGACCCATTCCATTAGCTTAGCACCTGACCGTTTAGTATCTTGCTATTGCTTTCTTCATGACTTATACATGTTCCTATGACTATGAGATTATGCAACTCCCGTTTGCCGGAGGAACACTTTGTGTGCTACCAAACGTCACAACGTAACTGGGTGATTATAAAGCAGCTCTACAGGTGTCTCCAAAGGTACATGTTGGGTTGGCGTATTTCGAGATTAGGATTTGTCACTCCGATTGTCGGAGAGGTATCTCTGGGCCCTCTCGGTAATGCACATCACATAAGCCTTGCAAGCATTGCAACTAATGAGTTAGTTGCGAGATGATGTATTACGAAATGAGTAAAGAGACTTGCCGGTAACGAGATTGAACTAGGTATTGAGATACCGACGATCGAATCTCGGGCAAGTAACATACCGATGACAAAGGGAACAACGTATGTTGTTATGCGGTCTGACCGATAAAGATCTTCGTAGAATATGTGGGAGCCAATATGAGCGTCCAGGTTCTGCTATTGGTTATTGACCAGAGACATGTCTCGGTCATGTCTACATTGTTCTCGAACCCGTAGGGTCCGCACGCTTAAGGTTTCGATGACAGTTATATTATGAGTTTATGAGTTTTGATGTACCGAAGGAGTTCGGAGTCCCAGATGAGATTGGGGACATGACGAGGAGTCTCGAAATGGTCGAGACGTAAAGATTGATATATTGGACGACTATGTTCGGACATCGGAAAGGTTCCGAGTGGTTCGGGTATTTTTCGGAGTACCAGGGAGTTACGGGAATACGGGAGAAGAAGTATATGGGCCTTATTGGGCTTTAGGGGAGAGGGAGAGGCAGGCCGCGCCCCCCCCCAAGGCCTAGTCCGAATTGGACTAGGGGGAGGGGCTGCGCCCCCTCCTTCCTTCTCTTCCCTCTTCCCCTTCCTTGTCTCCTACTCCTACTACATGGAAGGACTCCTAGTTGGACTAGGAAAGGGGGAATCCTACTCCCGGTGGGAGTAGGACTCCCCTAGGGCGTGCCATAGAGAGGGCCGGCCCTCCCCTCCTGCACTCCTTTATATACGGGGGGCAGGGGGCACCCCATAGACACACAAGTTGATCCACATGATCATATTCTTAGCCGTGTGCGGTGCCCCCTTCCACCATAGTCCTCGATAATATTGTAGCGGTGCTTAGGCGAAGCCCTGCGACGGTAGTACATCAAGATCGTCACCACGCCGTCGTGCTGACGGAACTCTTCCCCGACACTTTGCTGGATCGGAGTCCGGGGATCGTCATCGAGCTGAATGTGTGCTAGAACTCGGAGGTGCCGTAGTTTCGGTGCTTGATCGGTCGGGCCGTGGAGACATACGACTACATCAACCAAGTTAACGCTTCTGTTGTCGATCTACAAGCGTACGTAGATCACACTCTCCCCCTTTTGTTGCTATGTATCACCATGATCTTGTGTGCGCGTAGGAAATTTTTTGAAATTACTACGAAACCCAATAGTGGCATCCGAGCCTAGGTTTTATATGTTGATGTTATATGCACGAGTAGAACACAAGTGAGTTGTGGGCGATATAAGTCATACTGCTTACCAGCATGTCATACTTTGGTTCGGCGGTATTGTTGGATGAAGTGGCCCGGACCAACATTACGCGTACGCTTACGCGAGACCGGTTCTCCCGACGTGCTTTGCACATAGGTGGCTTGCGGGTGACAGTTTCTCCAACTTTAGTTGAACCGAGTGTGGCTACGCCCGGTCCTTGCGAAGGTTAAAACAGCACCAACTTGACAAACTATCATTGTGGTTTTGATGCGTAGGTAAGATTGGTTCTTGCTTAAGCCCGTAGCAGCCACGTAAAACATGCAACAACAAAGTAGAGGACGTCTAACTTGTTTTTGCAGGGCATGTTGTGATGTGATATGGTCAACACATGATGCTAAATTTTGTTGTATGAGATGATCATGTTTTGTAACCGAGTTATCGGCAACTCGCAGGAGCCATATGGTTGTCGCTTTATTGTATGCAATGCAATCGCGCTGTAATGCTTTACTTTATCACTAAGCGGTAGCGATAGTCGTGGAAGCATAAGATTGGCGAGACGACAACGATGCTACGATGGAGATCAAGGTGTCACGCCGGTGACGATGGTGATCATGACGGTGCTTCGGAGATGGAGATCACAAGCACAAGATGATGATGGCCATATCATATCACTTATATTGATTGCATGTGATGTTTATCTTTTATGCATCTTATCTTGATTTGATTGACGGTAGCATTATAAGATGATCTCTCACTAAATTATCAAGAAGTGTTCTCCCTGAGTATGCACCGTTGCGAAAGTTCTTCGTGCTGAGACACCACGTGATGATCGGGTGTGATAGGCTCTACGTTCAAATACAACGGGTGCAAAACAGTTGCACACGCAGAATACTCAGGTTATACTTGACGAGCCAAGCATATACAGATATGGCCTCGGAACACGGAGACCGAAAGGTGGATCGTGAATCATATAGCAGATATGATCAACATAGCGATATTCACCAATGAAACTACTCCATCTCATGTGATGATCGGACATGGTTTAGTTGATTTGGATCACGTAATCACTTAGAGGATTAGAGGGATGTCTATCTAAGTGGGAGTTCTTAAGTAATATGATTAATTGAACTTAAATTTATCATGAACTTAGTCCTGGTAGTATTTTGCAAATTATGTTGTAGATCAATAGCTCGCGTTGTTGCTTCCCTATGTTTATTTTGATATGTTCCTAGAGAAAATTGTGTTGAAAGATGTTAGTAGCAATGATGCGGATTGGATCCGTGATCTGAGGTTTATCCTCATTGCTGCACAGAAGAATTATGTCCTTGATGCACCGCTAGGTGACGGACCTATTGCAGGAGCAGATGCAGACGTTATGAACGTTTGGCTAGCTCAATATGATGACTACTTGGTAGTTTAGTGCACCATGCTTAATGGCTTAGAATCAGGACTTCAAAGACGTTTTGAACGTCATGGAACATATGAGATGTTCCAGGAGTTGAAGTTAATATTTCAAGCAAATACCCGAGTTGAGAGATATGAAGTCTCCAACAAGTTCTATAGCTAAAAGATGGAGGAGAATCGCTCAACTAGTGAGCATGTGCTCAGATTGTCTGAGTACTACAATCGCTTGAATCAAGTGGGAGTTAATCTTCCAGATAAGATAGTGATTGACAGAATTCTCTAGTCACCATCACCAAGTTAGTAGAACTTCGTGATGAACTATGATATGCAAGGGATAACGGAAACAATTCCCAAGCTCTTCGTAATGCGGAAATTGACGTAGGTAGAAATCGAGAAAAACATCAAGTGTTGATGGTAGACAAGACCACTAGTTTCAAGAAAAGGGCAGAGGGAAGAAGGGGAACTTCAAGAAGAACAGCAAGCAAGTTGCTGCTCAAGTGAAGAAGCCCAAGTCTGGTCCTAAGCCTGAGACTAAGTGTTTCTACTGCAAAGGGACTGGTCATTGGAAGCGGAACTACCCCAAGTGATTGGCAGATAAGAAGGATGGCAAAGTGAACATAAGTATATTTGATATACATGTTATTGATGTGTACTTTACTAGTGTTTATAGCAACCCCTCAGTATTTGATACTAGTTCAGTTGCTAAGATTAGTAACTCGAAACGGGAGTTGCAGAATAAACAGAGACTAATTAAGGGTGAAGTGATGATGTGTGTTGGAAGTGGTTCCAAGATTGATATGATCATCATCGCACACTCCCTATACTTTCGGGATTAGTGTTGAACCTGAATAAGTGTTATTTGGTGTTTGCGTTGAGCATGAATATGATTTGATCATGTTTATTGTAATACGGTTATTCATTTAAGTAAGAGAATAAATTGTTGTTCTATTTACAAGAATAAAACCTTATATGATTACACACCCAATGAAAATAGTTCGTTGGATCTCGATCGTAGTGATACACATAATCGTAATATTGAAACCAAAAGATGCAAAGTTAATAATGATAGTGCTACTTATTTGTGGCACTGCCGTTTAGGTCATATTGGTGTAAAGCGCATGAAGAAACTCCATGCTAATGGGTTTTGGAATCACTTGATTATGAATCAGTTGATGCTTGCGAACCATGCCTCATGGGCAAGATGACTAAAACGCCGTTCTCCGGAACTATGGAGCGAGCAACTGACTTATTGGAAATAATACATACTGATCTATGAGATCCGATAAGTGTTAAGGCTCGTGGCGGGTATCATTATTTTCTGACCTTCACAGATGATTTGAGCAGATATGGGTATATCTACTTAATGAAACACAAGTCTGAAATATTTGAAAAAATTTCAGAGTGAAGTGGAGAATCATCGTAACAAGAAAATAAAAGTTTCTACGATATGATCGCAGAGGTAAAATATTTGAGTTACGAGTCTGGCCTTCAGTTAAAACAATGTGAAATAGTTTCACTACTCACGCCACCTAGAACACCACAGCATAATGGTGTGTCCGAACATCATAACCGTACTTTATTAGATATGGTGCGATCTATGATGTCTCTTACCGATCTACCACTATCGTTTTGGGGTTATGCATTAAAGACAGATGCATTCACATTTAAAAGGGCACCATCTAAGTCCGTTGAGACGACACAATCTGAACTGTGGTTTGGCAAGAAACCGAAGTTGTCGTTTCTGAAAGTTTGGGGCTGCGATGCTTATGTGAAAAAACTTCAACCTGATAAGCTTGAACCCAAATCGGAGAAATGTGTCTTCATAGGATATCCAAAGGAAACTATTGGATACACCTTCTATCACAGATCCGAAGGCAAGACTTTTGTTGCTAAATTCGGAAACTTTCTGGAGAAGGAGTTTCTCTCGAAAGAAGTGAGTGGGAGGAAAGTAGAACTTGACGAGGTAACTGTACCTGCTCCCTTATTGGAAAGTAGTGCATCACAGAAAATTGTTTCAGTGACACCTACACTAGTTAGTGAGGAAGCTAATGATGATGATCATGAAACTTCAGAACAAGATACTACTGAACGTCGTAGATCAACCAGAGTGAGATCCGCGCCAGAGTGGTACGGTAATCCTGTTCTGGAAGTCATGATACTAGATCATGATGAACCTACGAACTATGAAGAAGCGATGGTGAGCCCAGATTCCGCAAAATGGCTTGAAGCCATGAAATCTGAGATGGGATCCATGTATCAGAACAAAGTATGGACTTTGGTTGACTTGCTCGATGATCGGCAAGCAATTGAGAATAAATGGATCTTCAAGAAGAAGACTAACGCTGACGGTAATATTACTGTCTACAAAGCTCGACTTGTCGCAAAAGGTTTTCGGCAAGTTCAAGGGATTGACTACGATGAGACCTTCTCACCCGTAGCGATGCTTAAGTCTGTCCGAATCATGTTAGCAATTGCCGCATTTTATGATTATGAAATTTGGCAGATGGATGTCAAAACTGCATTCCTGAATGGATTTCTGGAAGAAGAGTTGTATATGATGCAACCAGAAGGTTTTGTCGATCCAAAGGGAGCTAACAAAGGGTGCAAGCTCCAGGAATCCATTTATGGACTGGTGCAAGCCTCTTGGAGTTGGAATAAACACTTTGATAGTATGATCAAAGCATATAGTTTTATATAGACTTGCGGTGAAGCCTGTATTTACAAGAAAGTGAGTGGGAGCACTACAGCATTTCTGATAAGTATATGTGAATGACATATTGTTGATCAGAAATAATGTAGAATTATTCTGCAAAGCATAAAGGAGTGTGTTTAAAGAAGTTTTTTCAAAGAAAGACCTCGGTGAAGCTGTTTACATATTAAGAATCAAAATCTATAGAGTTAGATCAAGACGCTTGATAAGTTTTTTCAATGAGTACATACCTTGACAATATTTTGAAGTAGTTCAAAAATGGAACAGTCAAAGAAAGAGTTCTTGGCTGTGTTACAAGGTATGAAATTGAGTAAGACTCAAAGCCCGACCACGGCAGAAGATAGAAAGAGAATGAAAGTCATTCCCTATGCCTCAGCCATAGGTTCTATAAAGTATGCCATGATGTGTACCAGATCTATTGTATACCCTACACTGTGTTAAGCAAGGGAGTACAATAGTGATCTAAGAGTAGATCACTGGACATTGGTCAAAATTATCCTTAGTGGAATAAGGAAATATTTCTCGATTATGGAGGTGACAAAAGGTTCGTCGTAAAAAGTTATGTCGATGCAAGTTTTGACACATATCTGGATGACTCTAAGTCTTGATCTAGATACATATTGAAAGTGGGAGCAATTAGCTAGAGTATCTCCGTGCAGAGCATTGTAGACATAGAATTCGCAAAATACTTACGGATCTGTATGTGACAGACCCGTTGACTAAAATTATCTCACAAGCAAAACATGATCCCACCTTAGTACTCTTTGGGTGTTAATCACACAAATGATGTGAACTAGATTATTGACTCTAGTAAACCCTTTGGGTATAGGTCACATGGCGATGTGAACTATGGGTGTTAATCACATGGTGATGTGAACTCTTAGTGTTGAATCACATGGCGATGTGAACTAGATTATTGACTCTAGTGCAAGTGGGAGACTGAAGGAAATATGCCCTAGAGGTAATAATAAAGTTATTAATTATTTCCTTATATCATGATAAATGTTTATTATTCATGCTAGAATTGTATTAACCGGAAACATAATACATGTGTGAATACATAGACAAACAGAGTGTCACTAGTATGCCTCTACTTGACTAGCTCGTTAATCGAAGATGGTTATGTTTCCTAACCATAAACAAAAGAGTTGTTATTTGATTAACGGGATCACATCATTAGGAGAATGATGTGATTGACATGACCCATTCCATTAGCTTAGCACCCGATCGTTTAGTATCTTGCTATTGCTTTCTTCATGACTTATACATGTTCGTATGACTATGAGATTATGCAACTCCCGTTTGCCGGAGGAACACTTTGTGTGCTACCAAACATCACAATGTAACTGGGTGATTATAAAGGAGCTCTACAGGTGTCTCCAAAGGTACATGTCGGGTTGGCATATTTCGAGATTAGGATTTGTCACTCTGATTGTCGGAGAGGTATCTATGGGCCCTCTCGGTAATGCACATCACATAAGCCTTGCAAGCATTGCAACTAATGAGTTAGTTGCGAGATGATGTATTACGAAACGAGTAAAGAGACTTGCCAGTAACGAGATTGAACTAGGTATTGAGATACCGACAATCGAATCTCGGGCAAGTAACATACCGATGACAAAGGGAACAACGTATGTTGTTATGCTGTCTGACCGATAAAGATCTTCGTAGAATATGTGGGAGCCAATATGAGCATCCAGGTTCCGCTATTGGTTATTGACCGGAGACGTGTCTCGGTCATGTCTACATTGTTCTTGAACCCATAGGGTCCACACGCTTAAGGTTTCGATGACAGTTATAGTATGTGTTTATGAGTTTTGATGTACTGAAGGAGTTCGGAGTCCTGGATGAGATTGGGGACATGACGAGGAGTCTCGAAATGGTCGAGACGTAAAGATCGATATATTGGACGACTATATTCGGACATCGGAAAGGTTCCGAGTGGTTCGGGTATTTTTCGGAGTACCAAGGAGTTACGGGAATACGGGAGAAGAAGTATATGGGCCTTATTGGGCTTTAGGGGAGAGGGAGAGGCAGGCCGCGCGCCCCCCCAAGGCCTAGTCCGAATTGGACTAGGGGGAGGGGCTGCGCCCCCTCCTTCCTTCTCTTCCCTCTTCCCCTTCCTTGTCTCCTACTCCTACTACATGGAAGGACTCCTAGTTGGACTAGGAAAGGGGGAATCCTACTCCCGGTGGGAGTAGGACTCCCCTAGGTCGCGCCATAGAGAGGGTCGGCCCTCCCCTCCTCCACTCCTTTATATACGGGGGCAGGGGGCACCCCATAGACACACAAGTTGATCCACGTGATCATATTCTTAGCCGTGTGCGGTGCCCCCTTCCATCATAGTCCTCGATAATATTGTAGCGGTGCTTAGGCGAAGCCCTGCGATGGTAGTACATCAAGATCGTCACCACGCCGTCGTGCTGACGGAACTCTTCCCCGACGCTTTGCTGGATCGGAGTCCGGGGATCGTCATCGAGCTGAACGTGTGCTAGAACTCTGAGGTGCCGTAGTTTCGGTGCTTGATCGGTCGGGCCGTGGAGACGTACGACTACATCAACCAAGTTAACGCTTCCGTTGTCGATCTACAAGGATACGTAGATCACACTCTCCCCCTCTCGTTGCTATGCATCACCATGATCTTGCGTGCGCGTAGGAAATTTTTTGAAATTACTATGAAACCCAACAGGAAATGGCGGTAAGCGCAATGCCGATAGCAGCTTGGACTTTGTTGCTAACACCAATGCACAGGAGAATGGCCAGCACCGTAAGGGCAAGCAGCCGCAGAGGGGCGGAGGTCCAGGCCCCAATTTGGAGCGCCTGTTAAAACAGCCCTGTCCAAAGCATGGATAAAGGAGAAGCCGGCATCACATCTTTGGAAGGACTGTTATATCATGCGGGATTTCAAGAATTCCAATATGTTCCAGTATGATAATAACCCGCCCGACGGTTCATGCGGAGGTTTCCACGGGCCAGGCTACGGAGGTGGTGGTTCCGGTTTAGGGTGTCAAGGCAACCAAACCGGACACGTCAATCAAGGGCACCAAGGCAGCCAGGGAGGTTACAACCATCAGGGGAATCATCAGCAGCAGCAGCAGTCGGGTTATCAGAGCAATCCGAAACAGCTAAACAGCGGGCAGTATCATGTCTTCACTACTAGTTTGTGTAAACGTGATCAGAAGCTTCACAAAAGGGCAGTAAATTCTGTTGAACCGGCAGTACCTCAGTATTTACGCTGGTCTGAGCAACCTATTTTATGGAGTAGAGAGGATCACCCACTCCGGGTTGATAATCCAGGTCACTTGGCCCTAGTGGTAGCCCCTCAAGTTGGGGGATACAAGTTTACTAAAGTGCTCATGGATGGGGGAAGTAGTATCAACATTTTATATTATGATACACTCCGTCGTATGGGGTTGACAGATACGGATCTTAGAGCATTACTAGTAGAGCCCTTAAATCCTCAAACCTCTAAAAATAACTGCTTTTTTATAGTTTTCGTCGAAAAAAAGCCGTAGACTAGAACCCCTTAACCCTCAAATCCTCAAAAAAATTTAAAGGTCCAACCCTCAAACCCTCTCCCAATCCTCAAAAGTAAGGGTTGGGGAGCAAAACCTACCCCAACCCTCATTTGGCGGTTATACTCGCGCGGGAGGGAAAAATCCTCCCAACTCCCGCGTCCACGCCCGCGACCGCCGCTGCTAGTCGCCCCCGTCGACCTCCCGTGTGCAACGACAACGTCGTTCATGGGGAATATTCCGTTATAAGGGTTGGGTTTGAGGGTTCTAATCTTTGCCCCTGTTTTTCAACCCGTAAAAGTGCACAAAAAGATCACTTTTGGACCCTTAAAACGCTAGTGAGGGTTTGAGGGTTTGAGGGTTCTACTAGTAATGCTCTTAAGCTATCAAATACGGTCTTTCATGGTGTGGTACCTGGCAAGTCTGCATATCCTGTGGGCAATATAGCCTTGGAGGTAGCTTTTGGAGATGACTATGATTCAAGATCAGAAACATTGACATTCGAGGTGGTAAAGATCAAAAGTCCGTACCACGCCATGTTTGGGCGGCCGGCTTATGCTAAATTCATGGCGAGGCCATGTTATGTTTATCTACAGCTTAAAATGCCAGGTCATAAGGGGACTATCATAGTGCATGGAAGCAGAAAGATTGCTTTGGAGTGTGAGGAAGGTGATGCGGCTTATGCTGAGTCGGTTTGTGCCACGGAAGAGTTGAAATTCTATAAGGAGCAAGTTGATCCGGCAGATATGACCTCTTTGAAAAAGCCGACTACGGAACATGATTCGGCGTTGAAGTTCAAATCGGCTACTGATACTAAGATGGTTGACTTTGTTCCTGGCGATTCATCCAAACAGTTCAGCATCAGTGCCAACCTGGATCCCAAATAGGAAAGCGCGCTCATCGAGTTCATCCGTGAGAATCAGGACATATTTGCATGGAAACCTTCTGACATGCCAGGTGTACCGAGGGAACTCGCTGAGCACACACTCAACATTGATCCTAAGTTTAAACTGGTCTGGCAGTTCCTCCGCCGCTTCAATGAAGAAAGACGTAAGGCTATGGTGAAGAGGTAGCCCGTCTGTTGGCCGCAGGGTTTATTGTAGAGGTTTTTCATCCAGAGTGGTTGGCTAATCCGGTGCTGGTTCTTAAGAAAAACGGCACTTGGCGGATGTGTGTGGATTACACCGATTTAAACAAGGCTTGCCCTGCAGACCCCTTTGCTCTCCCTCGCATTGATCAGATAATTGACGCTACGGCGGGTTGTGACCGTTTGTGTTTTCTGGATGCTTACTCTGGTTATCATCAGATCAAAATGGCGGTTAAGGACCAGGAGAAGACAACTTTCATAACTCCCTTTGGAGCCTTCTTCTATGTTTCCATACCTTTTGGACTCAAGAGTGCCCAGGCAACTTACCAGCGATGTGTTTAGAATTGCCTTCATAAACAAATTGGGCGCAATGTTCATGCATATGTGGATGACATTGTGGTAAAGTCGAGAAAGGAGGAGACATTGATAGATGATCTGAGAGAAACCTTTGACAATCTCCGGGTTTACAAGATGATGCTCAATCCAGAGAAGTGTGTCTTTGGTGTCCCGGCAGGCAAGCTCTTGGGTTTTCTGGTGTCCAACAGAGGCATTGAGGCTAATCTGGAAAAGATTGCAGCAATTACATCCTTGGCTAAACCGGCATGTATCAACGATGTTCAATGTCTGGTCGGCCGGATTACAGCCTTGAGCCGGTTTATCAGTCGCCTTGGAGAGAAGGCCATCCCCTTATATCAGATGCTCAAGAAAACAGATAACTTTTTCTAGAGTGAGGCAGCTGATAAAGCATTCGAGGATCTGAAGAGGCAACCAGCTGAACCGCCCGTGCTTGCAGCGCCGATCGATAAAGAGACATTATTATTATATGTGGCTGCTAATGCCCGGGCTGTTAGCGTAGCCATTGTGGTAGAGCGCAAGGAGCTTGGCAAGGAATATCCGGTTCAACGTCCGGTTTATTATATCAGCGAGGTGCTCATTGAGTCAAAGCAGAGGTATCCGCATTGGCAGAAGCTGGTGTATGGAGTGTTTATGGCAAGCCGGAAGCTTAAACATTATTTTCAGGGCCATCCCATCACAGTGGTCATTTCAGCTCCTCTGGGCGACATCATCCAAAACAGAGAAGCAATTGGCCGGATTACCAAGTGGGCTATTGAACTTGGACCTCACGGGCTCAAATATATACCCCACACAGCGATCAAATCCCAGGCACTCGTGGACTTCATAAATGATTGGACGGAGTTACAGGCACCTGAAGAGAAACCAGATAATACATATTGGACTATTCATTTTGATGGGTCCAGACAGTTGGAGGGCTCGGGGGCTGGAGTCATACTAACTTCCCCACGAGGTGACAAGTTTTGTTATGTCCTCCGTTTAATGTTCCCTTGCACTAACAATGCAGCTGAATATGAGGCTTTGCTCCACGGTCTTTGGATGGCTAAGGAGATGAATTTGAGCCAGGTTAAGTGCTTCGGCGATTCAGATCTAGTGGCTCAGTAGGTGTCGGGCACTTGGGATTCTAAGGACCCACTCATGGCTGCATATTGGCGAGAGGTGGACACAGTGGCTAGTCACTTTAAGGGTTATCAGGTGGACCATATAGACCGGCGGAAGAATGAAGCGGAGGACGCTTTAAGTCGTCTTGGTTCCCAGCGTAAACCGGTCCCGCCCAATGTCTTTCTTGATGTGTTGAATAATCCGTCAGTCAAGGTGCCAACCGAAGAAGATTTGGTTGTTCCTGATCCGGAGGCTCAGTTGGTGGCAGCTCTGCATGCCATACCGGATTGGACAATCCCATATCTGGCTTACATGCACCGGGGCAAGTTACCAGATGACGAAACATTGGCCCGACAGATAAATCGGCGTTCCAAGTCCATGACCATACTCAACGGGGAGTTACATCGCTACAACGTTTCAGGAGCAATTCAGCGTTGTGTTTCTCCTCAAGAAGGTTGTGTGATTTTGCGAGAAATCCATGAAGGGGATTGCGGTCACCACGCCGGTTCAAAGTCTTTAGTTGCTAAAGCTTTTCTCCACGGTTTTTACTGGTTGACGGCGCATGCTGATGCGGAAGATTTAGTAAAGAGATGTGACGGGTGTCAAAAATTCGCCCGACGTGCTCACGTTCTGGCTCAAGAGTTGTGGATGATTCCAATTACGTGGCCATTTGCAACTTGGGGGCTTGATATGGTTGCACCCTTTAAGCGCTCTAAGGACAAAAAGACCCACCTATTAGTAGCAGTTGATAAATTCAACAAATGGGTGGAGGCAGAGCCAGTCAATAAGTGTGATGCAGCCACAGCGGTTCAATTCATCAAAAAGGTGATATTCCGGTTTGGCTTTCCACACAACATTATAACAGATAATGGTACTAACTTGTCAAAGGGGGAGATGGAAGAGTTTTGTCAGCGTGAGCACATCCGGCTCGATCTAGCATCGCTGGCTCACCCCCAATCTAATGGCCAAGCAGAGAGGGCAAATCAAGAGATTCTACGGGGTATCAAACCCAGTCTTATGGTTCCCTTAAAGCGGACACCGTGTTGTTGGGTTGAGGAGCTACCTTCTGTGTTATGGAGCATCAACACCACACCCAATAGGTCTACGGGTTACACGCCGTTCTTCATGGTCTACGGAGCGGAGGCCGTTCTTCCTAGTGACATCCGCCACGATTCGCCCCGTGTAACAGCTTATGTTGAAGCTGACAATGAGAAGGCACGTCAGGATTCTCTGGACCTGTTGGATGAAGAGCGTGATCATGCAGCAGCACGATCGGCGATTTATCAACAAGATCTCCGACGTTATCACAGCCGCCGGGTTAAAACCAGAACCTTTCAAGAAGGCGATTTGGTGCTCCAACTCATCCAGGATCAGACTGATATGCACAAGTTATCCCCACCTTGGGAAGGACCCTTTGTGGTCAGCAAAAATCTGCACAACGGGTCTTACTACCTCATTGATGTTCGAGAGCATAAAGACTCACGTCAATCAAAGGAGGAGACCAAGTGGCCATGGAACATAGCTCTCCTTCGGCCTTACTATACTTGAAGCCATAGGCTCTTCATCTGTACATATTTATGACAGTGTATATATCATATAATAAACCGGAGCCTCCGTTATAAGCGGGGTATCTGTTCTTTTTACATCCTATGTGTGTTATACAAGTTAAACTGACAAAGCGGAGTTTTTATTAAACCGGCCTTAGCAGTTGCATGGATATTAAGAAAATCACTAGGGGGCTTGGTCATATTTGAACTACAGCTACACCTCTTGATTGGTTTTTAAACCACGAAGGGATATCACTAGGGGGCTTGGTTGTTATCACACCACAACTACACCTCTTTATAGGCGTTTAGCCGGAAAAGAAATTATGTGGGGCCAAAGAGAGTGTTGCACAAAATACAAACTCAAACATGGGCACCCACTGAGCACAGCTCACAAAATTACTTGGGGGCTCCTTGTGCAAAGCAACAAAGAGTTTGAAAGGACCCTTGTAATTGGCTATTAAGCCACAGCTTGGAAGCCTGGTGTATTCACCTAAAAACCCGGGTTAACCTGCCTTCATCAAGTAAGCCACTCCTGTCGAGGTAATCCTGGTATGACCCCTCGAACGTTTGACATGTCAATGTTTTATAGACCCTGAACTTGTCAAAGTTAAAACGATGATTGGTTAATTGGAGGCCCATCTTAAAAGGCTTTGTTAAATGGTTTAACTCAGAGGCCTGGCAGCCCATGAAAAGCCTCGATTTGGAGCTTGGCAGCTCGTAAAAAGCCTTACATATTCTCCTTTTTTGAGTTTTATTTGTTGAAGTTCATAAGTATTTTTGATAAACCGGCGTCCTTGACCCGGCTTGCTTCTCAACCACAAGTTGTTGGCACATGATTAGTTATAAACCGGTGTTTATTGACCCGGTCTGGTTTGACTAAATCACCAGTGTTATAAAGAAAGCCCGATAGTTATCCCGGTCCGGCTTTATATATAAACCAGCAATACAGAGATAAGGTTATCAACGTTCCGGATTGGTATTAACACCTTTGCTGTACACACCGTTGGTCAACTACTGAGGTATGTTATGTATCTTGTTTTTGCACAAACATTTTGATTATTTCATCTATATCTTGTACACTTCCTGGATATATTGACCAGTCTAGCGGTATACCGCTAGGCACTTTTAAGTTGTTGAACCTAGGAACACAACTCATCATGGGTGAGGGAGTCCTGGATTAGGGGGTGTCCGGACAGCCGGACTATATCCTTTGGCCGAACTGTTAGACTGTGAAGATACAAGATTGAAGACTCTGTCCCGTGTCCGGGAGGGACTTTCCTTGGCGTGGAAGGCAAGCTTGGCGATACGGATATGTAGATCTCCTACCATTGTAACCGACTCTATGTAACCCTAACCCTATCCGATGTCTATATAAACCGGAGGGTTTTAGTCCGTAGGACAACATAGACAACAATAATCATACCATAGGCTAGCTTCTAGGGTTTAGCCTCCTCGATCTCGTGGTAGATCTACTCTTGTACTACCCATATCATCAATATTAATCAAGCAGGACGTAGGGTTTTACCTCCATCGAGAGGGCCCGAACCTGGGTAAAACTTCGTGTCCCTTGCCTCCTGTTACCATCCGGCCTAGACGCACAGTTCGGGACCCCCTACCCGAGATTCGCCGGTTTTGACACCGACATTGGTGCTTTCATTGAGAGTTCCTCTGTGATGTCGCCATCAGGAAGGATGCCTCGCCCCGTCTTTAAAGACGGCACCGTTGCTAAGGGAGCTTTGGCTGTCGGCCAAACCCTCCGGCTAGGTGGTTTTCCTATGACCGCCTGTTCGGCTTCTGTGCCGACGATGACCACTCGAGCCATCGAAAACAATCTTCATGTCAGCTTGGAACTCGCCGAGCAGTTAGATCCAATGGAGCTCTCCTCCATAAACGAGCTCTTGGATCGCTTCGCCGCCCTGGGAGTCGCCACGGATTATGACCAGATCGGGCCTAAACCCGATCTAAGAGAGATTAACTCTCCCCAAGTCACCCATCATGTTGCCGTGGTAGATGGACAATGCGGTGACCCTTCATCTATCTTAAAGACTCGCTACGTCCGGATTCCCGATTCCTCCAAGGCGGATACCCGAAGAGGGGAGGATATCACTCAAGACCTGAATTTAGAGTCAAGCGACGGTCTGGATTCATTGGACAACATCCAGGAATCCAAATTTTCGACTTCGGAAATTCCTCGGCCTCTGAGCCTTAGATGGGGTGAGGCTTCGGATTTAATTCCACCCACCCACCCCAACATAAGCGATCTATCCAAAATCAGGCAAGAACCCGATGAAACAGTACATCATTACTGGGCCAGATTCCTCCCGGTTAAGAATAGGCTAAGGGACTGCCGCGAGGAAGACGCAATCTCACTCTTCTGCAATAATTGCACGGACAAGGGAATACTCAACGCCATAAGTCGCCGTGATATTACACCGCTTCGCTAACTTGGCGTCAAATATTGTGTGATGGAAAGCGCTTGGAAAACCGAAATAAAATTTTGGGACAATCCGGCCCTGAATACAAACCGAGTCCGAAATAAAAGGGTGCATCATCACCAGTCACCCGGGTCAAGCACTAAAAAGCAAAAACCCTCTACAGGGCATGGAACCGTACTAGAAGGATGGCTTAATGGACCCTGTAAAATTCACAGTACAGAGGACGCCACACCAACTCACAGCCTTAGAGCATGTTGGATACTCTGGCAAGTGGCCAAAATTGGCGAAAATCTCCTAATTCTGGAGGCCACAGAAAGCCACCCCAGAGACACCAATACGGTATTAACAGTCTTCGAGACTTTTGCATCAAATAATATGTGAAAAAGGACACTCTGCAGCCTTGCCGAAGACTACCAAGTAGCAACAATAAACCCATGGAGTGACACGGCTATTACCTTTAATGCCAGTGATGAACCTAAATCCCGAAGAGCCCGAGCACCAGCCGTATTGGTCCTCAGTCCAATAGTGGATGGCTTTCATCTTACTAAGTTACTCATGGACGGCGGCAGCGGATTGAACCTCATTTATGAGGAGACCCTTCAAAAAATGGAAATAGACTGGAACCGCATTGAGCGAAGCAGCACAACCTTTAGAGGAATAATCCCCAGTCGGGAAGCGCACTGTACAGGAAAAATCACACTAGATGTGGTGTTCAGCACGCCGGATAATTACAGGTCCGAAGAGGTCACGTTCCAGGTGGCTCTGTTCAGCAGCGGTTATCACGCTCTGCTAGGGAGGGAAGTGTTTACAGTCTTCCAAGCAATACCCCATTACGGGTACATGAAGCTCAAGATGCCCAGGCCTAACGGGATCATCACTCTCGCTAGTGATCCGGACATAGCACTCCGCGCCGAAAACAAGACAGCCGCACTGGCCCTCGAGGCACTATCCGAAGCCCTAGCGGCAGAGGAGCTAACTGCGCTGCGCTCTACGATGAATAGGGACGATGTGGTACTCGACAAAAGATCCAAGTCCACCTCCTTTAAACCGGCGGACGAAATAGTCAAATTCCAAGTCCATCCAACGGACCCCAATAAAACAGCTTCCATCGGGGCACAGTTAAACCCTGATGTCGACGCTGCATTGCGAGAGTTCCTACGAGAGAACTGGGACATTTTCGCCTGGCACCCTTCAGACATGCCAGGAATCCCACGCAGGCTGGCCGAGCACAGCTTAAATATCCAAGCAGGATTCAAACCTGTCAAACAGGCTCTTCGGCGTTTTTCCGAACCTAAGAGACGGGCCATGGAAGAGGAACTAGCAAAGCTATTGGAGGCCGGATTCATCAGAGATATAAAACATCCGGACTGGCTAGCAAACCTGGTGATGGTACCGAAGAAGGACAAATCCTGGTGCCTGTGTGTTGATTTTAAAGACCTTAACAAGGCTTGTCCAAAGGATCCCTTCCCCCTCCCCCGCATCGATCAAATTATCGATGCTACCGCAGGACACTATTCGTTGTGTTTCCTCGACGCATATTCTGTCTACCAGCAAATTAAGATGGCAGAACCAGACCAAGCCGCAACGGCATTTATCACACCATACGGGCCATTCTGCTTCAACACAATGCCCTTCGGGCTCAAAAATGCCGGCGCAACATATCAGCGCATGATTCAGACATGTTTGGCAAGCCAGATCGGCAAAACAGTGGAGGCATATGTAGATGATGTGGTCGTCAAAACAAGACATGCTAAATCTCTAGTAGACGACTTGAGGCTCACATTTGATAACCTCCGAACATACGACATCAAGCTCAACCCGGAAAAATGCATTTTCGGCGTTCCAGCCGGAAAGCTCTTGGGCTTCATAGTATCCCATAGAGGAATCGAAGCAAATCCAGCCAAGATCCGAGCTCTGTCGCAACTGGATATCCCAAAGGACCTCAAACAAATATAAAAGTTAACCAGATGCGTGGCGGCTCTAAGCCGCTTTATCTCCCGCTTGGGAGAAAAGGCCCTACCCCTTTACCGCCTCCTTCGGTGCACCGAACACTTCAAATGGACGGATGCAGCCACGGCCGGACTCAACGAAATAAAAGCCATACTGGCAACAAACCCAGTCCTGGCCGCGCCAAACATTGGCGAACCAATGCTATTATACATTGCAGCAACACATCAGGTTGTAAGCGCAGTACTCGTCGTCGAACGAGAAGCGGACGGACACAAATTCCCCCTTCAAAAGCCGGTCTACTATGTGTCCACTGTCCTCACTCCCTGCAAATCACGGTACCCGCATTATCAAAAGATTGCGTATGCGGTATTCATGGCATCCCGGAAGCTACGACACTACTTTCAAGAGTGTTCAATAACAGTAGCCTCGGAAGTACCACTTAACGATATTATAAACAACCGTGACGCAATGGGCCGGATTGCAAAATGGGCCATTGAGCTCCTCCCTTTTGACATAACTTATAAGCCACGACGAGCCATCAAATCGCAAGTCTTGGCCGACTTCGTCGCAGAATGGACGGAGGCCGAACTCCCTAAAGAATACGACACATATTCAAATTGGATCATGCATTTCGACGGCTCCAAGATGTTGGCCGGACTGGGGGCTGGCGTCGTTTTGACGTCCCCCACAGGAGACACAGTTCAATACGTACTACAGATTATGTACATGGACTCCAATAATGCAGCCGAATATGAGGCCCTTTTACATGGTCTCCGGATGGCAGTATCCATGGGCATCCAACGCCTAGAGGTGCGCGGGGACTCGAACCTCGCAATATCCCAAATAAATGGTGACTTTGATTCCAAGGATCCAAAAATGGCAGCTTACCGCAACGCCGTCCTAAAAATGTCAGCTCGGTTCGAGGGGCTTGAATTTCACCATATAGCCCGGGAAAATAATCAGGCGGCAGATGTCCTGGCACGCATCGGCGCAAAACGCAATGTAGTCCCCCCCAACATCTTCCTGGAAAGGCTATTCAAGCCATCCGTAGTATGGGAAGGGGAGCCGAACAATAACAGCTCGGACCCAACCGCACTGCCCGACACCGAACATTCTGACACAATCGGAGGCTCTGCTAATGAAATAACACCTTCAGCCCACGTAATAATGGTCGTCATCGCCCCGTGGACAGAACCATTCCTCGCCTACCTTACTAGGCAGGAACTCCCCGAGGACCAAAATGAGGCACGCTGCATAGTGCGGCGATCTAAAGCCTACATTGTCCATGAGGGAGAGCTTTATAAGAAAAGCACTACCAGAGTCCTTCAAAGGTGCATATCCGAAGAGGAGGGGCGGAACCTCCTGGCTGAAATTCATGTCGGACTCAGTGGTCATCACGCTGCAGCCCGGTCCCTTGTAAGCAAGGCCTTCCATACAGGCTTTTATTGGCCGACGGCCCGGGCAGACGCTCAGGACTTAGTCCAACGATGCACCAGTTGCCAGCTCTTTGCAAACCAAAGCCATATGCCACCCACCGCCCTCCAAACTATCCCCATTACTTGGCCCTTCGCGGTCTGGGGGCTTGACATGGTTGGACCCCTTAAAGGCGGAACCCACAAGCAAAAATACTTACTGGTCATGGTGGATAATTTCACCAAATGGATAGAAGCCAAGCCTGTTAAGACGGACGAATCCGGACCGGTGATAGACTTTATATCCGGGGTTGTACACCGTTACGGCGTCCCCCACAGCATCATCACTAATAACGGCACGAACTTCACGGCCGACGAGGTAAAACTCTGGTGTAAAAACATGGGCATCAAGCTCGATTATGCTTCCGTCTATCACCCACAAACTAACGGCCAGGTCGAACATGCAAACGGTCTTATCATGAGCGGCATCAAACCCAAATTAGTGCGGTCCCTCAAGGAATCTAACAAACACTGGGTAGAGGAGCTCAACTCCGTACTCTGGGGGCTGCGGACCACGCCGAATCGCACCACCGAATACACACCATTCTTTGTGGTGTACGGCGCAGACGCAGTTTTTCCTTGCGACATAATTCATGACTCACCTCGAGTGCGCATGTACGAAGAAAGAGAAGCCGAACTCGATCGGCAGGACAGCTTGGACGCATTGGAGGAGGAGCGTGACGTGGCAAAAGCCCGTTCCGCATTCTATCAACAGCAGGCTCGAAGTTACCAAAGCAGAGAAGTACGGGCCAAAAATTACAACGTTGGCGAATTAGTTCTATGACTACCGGACAAGAAAAAGGACAAACTCAAGCCCAAGTGGGAAGGTCCCTTCATAATTGACCAAGTCCTGTCTGGTGGAGCGTACCGCCTGCGGGATGCATCGGATAACCGACTCGAGCCAAACCCATGGAACGCAGCCCGTCTCTGAAGATTCTATGCCTAGTGCCGGACTCTGTGTTCGTCTCCTTCCTCTATCCATTTTTTATATATTTTCTGTCTTACATTTCTCTTCTTCTCTCCCTCTCTTATAGCCTCTAAAGGCTCATAAAGTAACGCGCTATCCGCGCTCATTAAACCTGGGGGCTTCTTTAAACAGAAGCTTATTCATACAGGCTTCATGCCCAACACATGTGTCACACTTCCGCATGTACCTTTTATTCACCATTATATGCATCGATATGACTTAAGTTTTGGCCAAGCTGGGTTGCCTGGCTCCTGTGCTTACCACTACGTTCCCGATTGTTCGGCTAGGTTGTGAAGGGAGCACCTCTGCGATTGTTACTGCCGGGTCAGCCGGACATGTACCTCAGACTGGGTGAAGCCGAAAGCTAGCGTTCTTAAGGCAATATTCGGTCGGTGAACTAAAGATGATCTTTTTTTATTTTTATCTATACGCCCCCCAGATGTTTTTCCTGCGTTTCTTTTCGCAGCATGGACATGCACCTTAGGGCATGCCTCCCAGGGAAAGGAACCCCTAACGGAACTATTCTCCCTGGAAGATGTTTCTTACTAACCATGTATAAAACATAACTACTCGGGCACTTGTCTGTTCAAGCCCTAATGACCCCTACACCTGGTCTCAATGCATTCCCCGGTTCCTATATAACCGCATGGGAATTCAGACACACTCCGGACCGTCAGGTCCCGAGGCTGAAGCAAAAAGGTCAGACATGACAAATGATCTACAATTTGGCTAGAAGGCATCATAAATGTCAATTAAATTACATAGTTATTTTGACTGGTTGTATTCCTCTTCAATACCATCTAACATGCTGTCTAATTTACAGTCCTGCTGGGAATACTTTGCGGCCAACTCTACTTGGCCGAATACTAAGCTTACAGGGATCTCCTTCCCATCGGGCCCTACAGGACCGACCTCATCCATGTGGTTGGGGTCAGCCTTTACGTACCGCGTCTTCACCATGGCCCAGGCCTCCCTAGCGCCTTGACGGCAGGCTGATATCTTCCACAATCGGAAGCGCCGCCGTGCTCCCTTTAGCTTCTCCGCAAGCTCTCCAAGACCTTCGGGCATGGAGACGGATGGCCACAGGGCCTGGGCGACGCCTTGCATCGCCTGCCGAACTCGATCGAGTAGTTGCGAGAGCTCGGGAAGAAGGCTAACCCGTAGAACCGGGCATCTCCTCTGCAGGACGACCTGTTAGCACACCTACAGACATTGCTCTGTTACTCGACTTCCCCGCCGAACTTTCTTTCAAAGGTTTGTTCAAGCACTTACTAAATATGCCGCGCCGAAGCCGCTGATTCTCCTTCACGGAGTCTGACAGCTGGGCACGAACATCTTTCAGCTCGACGCCCAGCTTGGTGTTGGCATCTTGGAGATCGTTCTTCTCCCGCCTCACCTTTGTCAGCACCTTCTCACCAGCCTTTAGCTGTCATAGGAGGTGTTGCCTTTCCGGCGCCATCTGCAATTTCATTTGTCAGATTCGCACCAAAGTCGTGCTTCGCAAAATACTTATCTTTCGAAGTGTATATTACCAGAGGGGGTCTCCTTGGGCTCCCCTGCCACGGCTGGTGCGGCCTCAAGTTGGGCTTTGCACTCTTCCATCTCCTTGGACAGTAGGGAATTCTTTTCTGTAAGAACCTGCATCACAAATGATCCTTAAATCAGTTATTCTAACTGTTTCAAGTCTCGGGGGCTACTGGTATATACATATAATTACCAGAATTTTCTTACCCGTATGTCTTTTACATACTGCTCCGTGGCTCTGGCTAGACCATTTTGAGCGGCACGGAGGTACACATCTCCCGAGTTGAAGGCATCTAACGCCCCTTGGGAGAAACAAGCGTCATGAAGAATTGTCCGGCGACGCCTGTGGTTCATGGCAATCTCCACCTCAGAGTTGGTGGTAGACAACCCGTCCACATCCTCCGTCGGAGGAGCGTCTGGCGCCCGCCTTGCGTTCTCCTCCGCCTCCTGACCAGGCTTTGGAGCCTGGCTAGTGGAGGCGCGATTGGCAGCCTCTCCGGATGTAGTCCGGCGAGGTCTCTTTGTCCGGGAAAGAGCGCGAGTGTCAATATGCCTCGAAGGTATAACACCTGGGATAAGGGGGCGCGCCATACCTTTGCGCTGACGCCTCTGTCCGGACTACACTTCTTTTCTGCCTGCGGGGCCCTACGGCCCCTCGTTGGCTTGTCGCCGCAGGTTTGGCCTTCCGCCTTAAATACCTCCCCTGCAAAGTTCAATTGCAATCAGGAAACTGAACATGAGTGGGCGGACACCTATTCGGGGTACTGGGACTTCGATCTCAGGTACCTGGGGGGTCAGGATTAGCCTTGGGTAATCGGCCGTAATGGCCACCAAGGCGTTGTCCTTGCTCAATTGATGGAACACTCCATCAATCAGCTCCACAGATATGTCTGGATCCTCTTGGGAGGCCAGGTCGAGGGACCGTCCTGGGTCCTCGGGTTGTGGAGGAGGGCTGCTTATTTCCTTAACAGCCCGGCACAGTTCCTGCGTTGAAGTAGTCAGACTGAATACTTAACAATGGGAATACAAAACAGATGGACAAGTAAATACGGCCGCTTACCCAGCTTGGGGGATTGTGCATGGAGAATCCACCCTGAGGGTTGACGCGGAGAAATTCCTCCTCTTCTCCCTTATACAAAGTGGATAAGATCTTTAGTAGAGCGGCAGCTGAATCCGGCCCCTTACGGCCGTAGCGGGTGGCGTCGTCCTCCCCGTTGAAGTCCCACATGGGGTGGCTTCTATACTGAAGCGGCTGCACCCCCCGCATAATGCATTCGGCCATAACCCCGATCATGGTTAGTCCGGAATGTGCTAACAATCTTATTCGACCCATCAGGTAAATGATGTCCCTGTCACCTCCCCTCTGAGGACTCCGTAGGCGCCATCTTAGGCGCTTCTTTAAGGGAGCACTGTTGAATTTAGGGAGGCCGATCCGGACAGGATCCGACAGCGGGACGTCTTCTATATAAAACCACTCCGATGGCCAGTCTTCGGACGCCTTCTTTGGGGTTCCGGACAGATATCCGGTCCCGGTGATGCGCCACACTTCGGCTCCGCCCACTTGATACATTGACCCCTTCTTGGAACGGGGCATGAGGCAAAATAGCTCCTTCCACAGTCCGAAATGAGCTTCGACACCCAAGAACAGCTCGGAGAGGGCTACAAAGCCCGTTGTCGGTGTCAAAACCGGCGGATCTCGGGTAGGGGGTCCCGAACTGTGCGTCTAGGCTGGATGGTAACAGGAGGCAAGGGACACAAAGTTTTACCCAGGTTCGGGCCCTCTCGATGTTGGTAAAACCCTACGTCCTGCTTGATTAATATTGATGATATGGGTAGTACAAGAGTAGATCTACCACGAGATCAGAGAGGCTAAACCCTAGAAGCTAGCCTATGGTATGATTGTTGATGTGTATGTTGTCCTACGGACTAAAACCCTCCGGTTTATATAGACACCGGATAGGGTTAGGGTTACATAGAGTCGGTTACAATGGTAGGAGATCTGAATATCCGTATCGCCAAGCTTGCCTTCCACGCCAAGGAAAGTCCCTTCCGGACACGGGACGAAGTCTTCAATCTTGTATCTTCATAGTCCAGGAGTCCGGCTGAAGGTATAGTTCGGCTATCCGAACACCCCCTAATCCAGGACTCCCTCAGTAGCCCCCGAACCTGGCTTCAATGACGATGAGTCCGGCGCGCAGATTGTCTTCGGCATTGCAAGGCGGGTTCTCCTCCAAATTCCATGCACCTGTTGAATAAGTACGGTTTCTTGTAGATGTTGCGCTCCTGGGCTTCCGCGCCCAATAATGGCCACTCCCCACGTGTCAAACGAATATGAAAGGTCTGATTGTTTTTACATTCACACCCCTAGCCGCGTAAACAAGTTGACCTATTTAAAGAGACGAGGATTTAGATCCAAACCACACCTTCCCCCTTTCGCGAGTGTTCATCAGAGCGCATTCGACAAAGATCCATTCCACCATGGCCAGCCGTCGCGACTCCTCCTCCCGCCCTTCCAGCCCTAAGCCTGGATATTGGGAAAGATGTTCCATCCCGCATAGCGAGTTAGTGACGCTCCAGACCAAGGGATTTCTCCCCCCGTCCTATATGATCCCGGTTCGAGCTGGTCTTGCCGTCTATAATGGCGGAGGGCAAGCAAAGAGCGCCCCTAATCCCTCCAAAGGAGAGCGGGTGTGCCTCGTCCCTTATTTAATAAGGGGGCTCGGATTTCCCAGCCATCCATTTCTCCGGGGGCTGCTAGAGTTCTACGGCCTCCAGCTACATCATCTCAGGCCTGCCTCAGTATTGCATATCGCGGGCTTTGTAGCTCTCTACGAGCTGTTCTTGGGTGTTGAAGCCCATTTCGGACTGTGGAGGGAGCTATTTTGCCTCGTGCCCCGTTCCAAGAAGGGGTCTATGTATCAAGTTGGCGGAGCCGAAGTATGGCGCGTCACCGGGACCGGCTATCTGTCCGGAACCCCAAAGAAGGCGTCCAAAAACTGGCCCTCGGAATGGTTTTACATAGAAGGCATCCCGCTGCCAGACCCTGTCTGGATCGGCCTCCCTGAATTCAACAATGTTCCCTTAAAGAAGCACCTAAGCTGGCACCCACGGAGCCCTCAGAGGGAAAGTGATAGGGACGTTGTTTACCTGATGGGCCGGATAAGATTGTTAGCTCATTCCAGACTAACCATGATCGGGGTCATGGCCGCATGCATCATGCGAGGGGTGCAGCCGCTACAGTATAGAAGCCACCCCATGTGGGATTTCAATGGGGAGGACGACACCACCCGCTACGGCCGTAAGGGGCCGGATTCGGCTGCGGCTCTAATAAAGACCTTGTCCGCTTTGTACAAGGGAGAAGAGGAGGATTTTCTCCGCGTTAACCCAAAGGGTGGATTTTCCATGTACATTCCTCCAAGCTGGGTGAGTGATCACATCTTGCCCATCCGTTTTATATCCCCATTGTTAAATATTTAATCTTAGCGATTTCGACGCAGGAATTGCGCCAGGCTGTTAAAGAAATAAACAACCCTCCTCCACAACCAGAGGACCCAGGACGGTCCCTCGACCCGGACTCGCAAGAGGATCGGGAGCTTTCGGTGGATCTGATTGATGGAGTATTCCATAAATTGAGCAAGGACAACGCCCTGGTGGCCATTACGGCCGATTATCCAGGGCTAATCTCGGCCTCCCAGAAACGGGAGGCCGAACCTGCGGCGACAAGCCAACGAGGGGCCGCAGGGCCCCGTGGGTAGAAAAGAGGTGCAGTCCGGACCGGGGCGTCAGCGCAAAGGTATGGCGCACCCCCTTATCCCAGGTGTCGTACCTTCAGGGCATATTAACACTTGTGCCCTCTTCAGGACAAAGAGACCTCGCTGAACTATATTCGGAGAGACCGCCAATCGCGCCTCCACCAGCCAGGCTCCAAAGCCTGGCCCGGAAGCGGGGCCGAACACAACGCGCGCACCGGATGCTCCTCCGACGGAGGATGTGGACAGGTTGTCTGCTACCAACTCTGAGGTGGAGAGTGCCATGAACCACAGGCGTCGCCGGATAATTCTTCGCGACGCTTGTTTCTCCCAAGAGGCGTTAGATGCCTTTAAGTCAGGAGATGCGTACCTCCGTGCCGCTCAAAATGGTCTAACTAGAGCCACGGAGCAATATGTAAACGACATACGGGTAAGAAAATTTTGGTAATTATATATATACCAGTAGCCCCCGAGACTTGAAACAGTTAAAATAACTGATTTAAGGATCATTTGTTATGCAGGTTCTTACAGAAAAGAATTCCCTACTGTCCAAGGAGCTGGAAGAGTGCAAAGCCCAACTTGAGGCCGCACTAGCCGCGGCAGGGGAGCCTAAGGAGGCCCCCGCTAGTAATATACACTGCGAAAGATAAGTATTTTGCGAAGCACGGCTTTGGTGCGAATCTGACAAATGAAATTGCAGATGGCGCCGGATTGGATCCGGAAAGACAACATCTCCTACGCCAGCTAAAGGCTGGTGAGAGGGTGCTGTTGAAGGTGATGGGTGAGAAGAACAATCTCCGAGATGCCAACACCAAGCTGGGCGTCGAGATGAAAGATGTTCGTGCCCAGCTGTCAGACTCCATGAAGGAGAATCAGCGGCTTCGGCGCGACATATTTAGTAAGTGCTTGAACAAACCTTTTAAAAGAAAGTTCGGCGGGGAAGTCGACTAACAGAGCAATGTCTGTTGGTGTGCTGACAGGCCGTCCTGGAGAGGAGATGCCCGGTTCTACGGGTGACCTTCTTCCCGGACTCTCGCAACTGCTCGATCGAGTTCGGCAGGCGATGCGAGGCGTCGCCCAGGCCCTGTGGCCATCCGTCTCCATGCCCGAAGGTCTTGGAGAGCTTGTGGAGAATCTAAAAGGAGCACGGCGGCGCTTCCGATTGTGGAAGATATCAGCCTGCCGTCAAGGCGCTAGGGAGGCCTGGGCCATGGTGAAGACGCGGTACACAAAGGCTGACCCCAACCACATGGCCGAGGCCGGTCCTATAGGGCCCGATGGGAAGGAGATCCCTGTAAGCTTAGTATACGGCCAAGTAGAGTTGGCCGCAAAGTATTCCCAGCAGGACTATAAATTAGACAGCCTGTTAGATGGTATTGAAGAGGAATACGATCAGTAAAAATGACTATGTAATTTAGTTGACATTTATGATGCCTTCTAGCCGGATTGTAGATCATTTGTCATGGCCGACCTTTTCGCTTCAGCCTCGGGACCTGACGGTCCGGAGTGTGTCTGAATTCCCATGCGGTTATATAGGAACCGGGGAATGCATGGAGACCAGGCGTAGGGGTCATTAGTGCGTGAACAGACAAGTGCCCGACTAGTTATGCTATATTACATGGTTAGTAAGAAACATCTTCCAGGGAGAATAGTTCCGTTAGGGGTTCCTTTCCCTGGGGGGCATGCCCTAAGGTGCATGTCCATGCTGTGAAAAGAAACGCAGGAAAAACATCTGGGAGCGTAAAAAGTAAAAAGATCATCTTTAGTTCACCGACCAAATATTCCCTTAAGAATGCTAGCTTTCGACTTCACCCAGTCTGAGGTACACGTCCGGCTGACCCAGCAGTAACAATCGCAGAGGTGCTCCCTTTACCACCTAGCCGAACAATCGGGAACATAGGGGTAAGCATAAGAGCCAGGCAACCCAGCTTGGCCAAAACTTAAGTCATATCGATGCATACAATGGTGAATAAAAGGTACATGCGGAAGTGTGATGCATGTGTTGGGCATGAAGCCCATATGAATAAGCTTCTGTTTAAAGAAGCCCCCAGGTTTAATGAGCGCGGATGGCGCGTCACTGTATGAGCCTTTAAGGGCTATAAGAGAGAGAGAGAAAAGAAGAAGAGAATGCAAGACAGAAAATATATAAAAAAATTGACAGAGGAAGGAGACGAACATAGAGTCCGGCGCTAGGCATAGAATCTTCGGAGACGGGCTGCGTTCCATGGGTTCGGCTCGAGTCGGTTATCCGATGCATCTCGCAGGCGGTACGCTCCACCAGTCAGGACTTGGTCGATTATGAAGGGACCTTCCCACTTGGGCTTGAGTTTGTCCTTTTTCTTGTCCGTTAGTCATAGAACTAATTCGCCAACCTTGTAATTTTTGGCCCGTACTTCTCTGCTTTGGTAACTTCGAGCCTGCTGTTGATAGAATGCGGAACGGGCTTTTGCCACGTCACGCTCCTCCTCCAATGCGTCTAAGTTGTCCTGCCGATCGAGCTCGGCTTCTCTTTCTTCGTACATGCGCACTCGAGGTGAGTCATGAATTATGTCGCAGGGAAAAACTGCCTCTGCGCCGTACACCATAAAGAATGGTGTGTATCCGGTGGTGCGATTCGGTGTCGTCCGCAGCCCCCAAAATACGGAGTCGAGCTCCTCTACCCAGTGCGTGTTAGATTCCTTGAGGGACCGCACTAATCTGGGTTTAATGCCACTCATGATAAGACCATTTGCACGTTCGACCTGGCCGTTAGTTTGTGGGTGATAGACGGAAGCATAGTCGAGCTTGATGCCCATGTTTTTGCACCAGAGTTTTACCTCGTCGGCCATGAAGTTCGTGCCGTTATGAGTGATGATGCTGTGGGGAACGCCGTAACGGTGTACGACCCCGGATATAAAGTCTATCACTAGTCCGGATTCGGCCGTCTTAACAGGCTTGGCTTCTATCCATTTGGTGAATTTATCCACCATGACCAGTAAGTATTTTTGCTTCTGGGTTCTGCCTTTAAGGGGTCCAACCATGTCAAGCCCCCAGACCGCGAAGGGCCAAGTAATGGGGATGGTTCGGAGGTCGGTGGGTGGCATATGGCTTTGGTTTGCAAAGAGCTGGCAACCGGTGCATCGTTGGACTAAGTCCTGAGCGTCTGCCCGGGCCGTCGGCCAATAAAAGCCTGTACGGAAGGCCTTGCTTACGAGGGACCGAGTTGCAGCGTGATGACCGCCCAGTCCAGCATGAATTTCAGCCAGGAGGTTTCGCCCCTCCTCTTCGAAGATGCACCTTTGAAGGACTCCGGTAGTGCTTTTCTTATAAAGCCCTCCCTCGTGGACTCTGTAGGCTTTGGATCGCCGCACTATGCAGCGTGCCTCATTTTGGTCCTCGGGGAGTTCCTGCCTAGTGAGGTAGGCGAGGAATGGTTCTGTCCACGGGGCGATGATGGACATTATTACGTGGGCTGAAGGTGTTATTTCATTGGCAGAGCCTCCGATTGTGTCAGAATGTTTGGTGTCCAGCAGTGCGGTTGGGTCCGGGTTGTTATTGTTCGGCTCCCCTTCCCATACTACGGATGGCTTGAACAGCCTTTCCAGGAAGATGTTGGGGGGGGGACTACATCGCGTTTTGCACCGATGCGTGCCAGGACATCCGCCATCTGATTATTTTCCCGAGCTATATGGTGAAATTCAAGCCCCTCGAACCGAGCTGACATTTTTAGGACGGCGTTGCGGTAAGCTGCCATTTTTGGATCCTTGGCATTGAAGTCTCCATTTATTTGGGATATAGCGAGGTTCGAGTCCCCGCGCACCTCTAGGCGTTGAATGCCCATGGATACTGCCATCCGGAGACCATGTAAAAGGGCCTCATATTCGGCTGCATTGTTGGAGTCCGTGTACATAATCTGGAGTACGTATTGAACTGTGTCTCCTGTGGGGGACGTCAAAACGACGCCAGCCCCCAGTCCGGCCAACATCTTGGAGCCGTCGAAATGCATGATCCAATTTGAATATGTGTCGTACTCTTTAGGGAGTTCGGCTTCCGTCCATTCTGCGACAAAGTCGGCCAAGACTTGTGACTTGATGGCTCGCCGTGGCTTATAAGTTATGTCAAACGGGAGGAGCTCAATGGCCCATTTTGCAATCCGGCCCATTGTGTCACGGTTGTTTATAATATCGTTGAGTGGTACTTCCGAGGCTACTATTATTGAACACTCTTGAAAGTAGTGTCGTAGCTTCCAGGATGCCATGAATACCACGTACACGATCTTTTGATAATGCGGGTACCGTGATTTGCAAGGAGTGAGGACAGTGGACACATAATAGACCAGCTTTTAAAGGGGGAATCTGTGTCCATCCGTTTCTCGTTCGACGACGAGCACTGCGCTTACAACCTGATGTGTTGCTGCAATGTATAATAGCATTGGTTCGCCAATATTTGGCGCGGCCAGGACTGGGTTTGTCGCAAGTATGGCTTTTATCTCCTCGAGTCCGGCCGTGGCTGCATCCATCCATTCAAAGTGTTCGGTGCGCCGAAGGAGGCGGTAAAGGGGTAGGGCCTTTTCTCCCAAGCGGGAGATAAAGCGGCTTAGAGCCGCCACGCATCCGGTTAATTTTTGTATTTGTTTGAGGTCCTTTGGGATATCCAGTTGCGATAGAGCTCGGATCTTGGCCGGATTTGCTTCGATTCCTCTACCGGATACAATGAAGCCCAAGAGCTTTCCGGATGGAACGCCGAAAACGCATTTTTCCGGGTTGAGCTTGATGTCGTATGTTCGGAGGTTATCAAATGTGAGCCTCAAGTCGTCTACTAGAGATTCGACATGTCTTGTTTTGACGACCACATCATCTACATATGCCTCCACTGTTTTGTCGATCTGGCTTGCCAGACATGTCTGAATCATGCGCTGATATGTTGCGCCGGCGTTTTTGAGCCCGAAGGGCATTGTGTTGAAGCAGAATGGGCCGTATGGTGTGATAAATGCCATTGCGGATTGGTCAGATTCTGCCATCTTGATTTGATGGTAGCCGGAATATGCGTCGAGGAAACACAACGAATCTTGTCCTGCGGTAGCGTCGATGATTTGATCGATGCGGGGGAGGGGGAAGGGATCCTTTGGGCAAGCCTTGTTAAGGTCTTTAAAATCAACGCACGGGCGCCAGGATTTGTCCTTCTTTGGTACCATCACCAGGTTTGCTAGCCAGTCCGGATGTTTTATATCTCTGATGAATCCGGCCTCTAATAGCTTTGCTAGCTCCTCTCCCATAGCCTGTCTCTTAGGTTCGGAAAAACGTCGAAGAGCCTGTTTGACAGGTTTGAATCCTGTTTGGATATTTAAGCTGTGCTCGGCCAGCCTGCGTGGGATTCCTGGCATGTCTGAAGGGTGCCAGGCGAAAATGTCCCAGTTTTCCCGTAGGAACTCTCGCAGTGCGGCGTCTACATCAGGGTTTAACTATGCCCCGATGAAAGCTGTTTTATTTGGGTCCATTGGATGGACTTGGAATTTGGCTATTTCGTCCGCCGATTTAAAGGAGGTGGACTTGGATCTTTTGTCGAGTACCGCATCGTCCCTATTCACCATAGAGCGTAGCGCAGTCAGTTCCTCAGCCGCTAGGGCTTCGGATAGTGCCTCGAGGGCCAGTGCGGCTGTCTTGTTTTCGGCGCGGAGTGCTATGTCCGGATCACTAGCGAGAGTGATGATCCCGTTAGGCCTGGGCATTTTGAGCTTCATGTACCCGTAATGGGGTATTGCTTGGAAGATTGTGAACGCTTCCCGCCCTAGCAGAGCGTGATAACCGCTGCTGAACGGAGCCACATGGAACGTGATCTCTTCGGACCTGTAATTATCTGGCGTGCCGAACACCACATCTAGTGTGATTTTTCCTGTGCAGCGTGCTTCCCGACTTAGGATTATTCCTCTAAAGGTTGTGCTGCTTCGCTCAATGCGGTTCCAGTCTATTTCCATTTTTGGAAGGTTTTCCTCGTAAATGAGGTTCAATCCGCTGCCGCCGTCCATGAGTACCTTGGTAAGACGAAAGCCGTCCACTATTGGGCTGAGGACCAATGCGGCTGGTGCTCGGGATGTTCGGAATTTAGGTTCATCACTGGCATTAAAGGTAATAGCCGTGTCACTCCATGGGTTTATTGTTGCTACTTGGTAGACTTCGGCAAGGCTGTGGAGTGTCCTTTTTCGTGTATTATTTGATGCAAAAGTCTCGAAGACTGTTAATACCGTATGGGTGTCTCTGGGGTGGCTTTCTATGGCCTCCGGAATTAGGAGGTTTTCGCCAATTTTGGCCACCTGCCGGAGTATCCAACATGCTCTAAGGCTGTGAGTTGGTGTGGCGTCCTCTGTACTGTGAATTTTACAGGGTCCGTTAAGCCATCCTTCCAGTACGGTTCCATGCCCTATAGAGGGTTTTTGCTTTTTGGTATTTGACCTGGGTGTCTGGTTATGCTGCACCCTTTTATTTCGGACTGGGTTTGTATTTAGGGCCAGATTGTCCCAAAATTTTATTTTGGTTTTCCAGGCGCTTTCATCGCACAATACTTTTGTACAATGGACGCCAAGTTAGCGAAGCGTGTGATGTCACGGCGACTTATGGCGTTGAGTATTCCCTTGTCCGTGCAATTATTGCAGAAGATTAAGATTGCGTCTTCCTCGCGGCAGTCCCTTAGCCTGTTCTTAACCAGGAGGAATCTAGCCCAGTAATGATGTACTGTTTCGTCGGGCTCTTGCCTGATTTTGGATAGATCGCTTATGTTGGGGTGGGTGGGTGGACTTAAATCCGAAGCCTCACCCCGTCTGAGGCTCAGAGGCCGAGGAATTTCTGAACTCGAAAATTTGGATCCCTGGGTGTTGTCCAATGAACCCAGCCCGTCGCCTGACTCTAAGGTCAGGTCTTGAGTGATATCCTCCCCTCCGCGTGTATCCGGCTTGGAGGGATCGGGAATCCGGACGTCGCGAGTCCTTAAGATAGACGAAGGATCGCCGCACTGTCCCTCCACAACGGCAACGTGGTGGGTGACTTGGGGAGAGTTAATCTCTCTCAGATCGGTTTTAGGCCCAATCTGGTCGTAATCCGTAGCGACTCCCAGGGCGGCGAAGCGATCCAAGAGCTCGTTTATGGAGGAAAGCTCCATTGGATCTAACTGCTCGGCGAGTTCCGAACTGACATGAAGATTGTTTTTGATGGCTCGAGAGGTCATCGTCGGCGCAGAAGCCGAACAGGCGGTCATAAGAAAACCACCTAGCCGGAGGGTTTGGCCGACAGCCAAAGCTCCCTTAGCAATGGTGCCGTCTTTAAAGACGGGGCGAGGCATCCTTCCTGATGGCGACGACACAGAGGAACTCTCAATGAAAGCACCAATGTCGGTGTCAAAACCGGCGGTCTCGGGTAGGGGGTCCCGAACTGTGCGTTTAGGCTGGATGGTAACAGGAGGCAAGGGACACGAAGTTTTACCCAGGTTCGGGCCCTCTCGATGGAGGTAAAATCCTACGTCCTGCTTGATTAATATTGATGATATGGGTAGTACAGGAGTAGATCTACCATGAGATCAGAGAGGCTAAACCCTAGAAGCTAGCCTATGGTATGATTGTTGATGTATATGTCGTCCTACGGACTAAAACCCTCCGGTTTATATAGACACCGGATAGGATTAGGGTTACATAGAGTTGGTTACAATGGTAGGAGATCTGAATATCCGTATCGCCAAGCGTGCCTTCCACGCTAAGGAAAGTCCCTTCCGGACACGGGACGAAGTCTTCAATCTTGTATCTTCATAGTCCAGGAGTCCGGCTGAAGGTATAGTTCGGCTATCCGAACACCCCCTAATCCAGGACTCCCTCACCCATGATATGCAGTACTGAGGCAGGCGTGAGATTATGTAGCTGGAGGCCGTAGAACTCCAGCAACCCCCGGAGAAATGGATGGATTGGAAATCCGAGCCCCCTTATTAACTAAGGGACGAGGCACACCCGCTCTCCTTTGGAGGGATTAGGGGCATTCTCTGCTTTCTCTCCTCCGTTGTAGATGGCAAGACCGGCTCGAACCGGGACCATATAGGCCGGGGGGAGAAATCCCTTGGTCTGGAGTGTCACTAGCTCGCTATGCAGGATGGAACATCTCTCCCAATATCCAGGCTTAGGGCTGGAAGGGCGAGGGGAGGAGTTGCGACGGCTGGCCATGGTGGAATGGACCTTTATCGGATGCACTCTGATGAACACTCGCGGAGGGGAGAAGGTGTGGATTGGATCTAAATCCACGTCCCCTTAAATAGGGCAGCTCATTTACGCGGCTAGGGGTGTGAATGTAAAAACACTCAGACTTTTCATATTCGTTTGACACGTGGGAAGCGGCCATTATTGGGCGTAGAAGCCAAGGAGCGCAACATCTACAAGAAACCGGACTTTATTCAAACAGGTACACGGAATTTGGCGGAGAACCCGCCTTGCAATGCCGAAGACAATCTGCGCGCCGGACTCATCGTCATTGAAGCCTGGTTCGGGGGCTACTGAGGGAGTCCTGGATTAGGGGGTGTCCGGACAGCCGGACTATATCCTTTGGCCGGACTGTTGGACTATGAAGATACAAGATTTAAGACTCCGTCCCGTGTCCGGGAGGGACTTTCCTTGGTGTGGAAGGCAAGCTTGGCGATACGGATATGTAGATCTCCTACCATTGTAACCGACTCTATGTAACCCTAACCCTATCCGGTGTCTATATAAACCGGAGGGTTTTAGTCCGTAGGACAACATAGACAACAATAATCATACCATAGGCTAGCTTCTAGGGTTTAGCCTCCTCGATCTCGTGGTAGATCTACTCTTGTACTACCCATATCATCAATATTAATCAAGCAGGACGTAGGGTTTTACCTCCATCGAGAGGGCCCGAACCTGGGTAAAACTTCGTGTCCCTTGCCTCCTGTTACCATCCGGCCTAGACGCACAGTTCGGGACCCCCTACCCGAGATCCGCCGGTTTTGACACCGACAATGGGTTATGCGTAAATATATCCCAAAGGGTGGCACATATTGTCACAAAGTATTACGAAACATGCTCGATGGCATGGCAGATAACAGAGTTTTGGCTATCCTATTACATGAAGCTTCAAAGCGGCTCCAATAGTATCATTATTTTTCACAGTAGCCATGTAAACCGGCGACCGGATCAGGATTCTTCATCTGGACGGTTTGACGGTTGAGGGTCAGTTGGTGTGGGCACTTCTTCATCCCTCCCCAGACGCTGGAAATCAACCATTGACCAATCGATTCTAGTTAAAGCTTGGAACACTGCTTCCTCAAGGATAAGATTGGAAGGGTTAATATCGGGAGCGTAAGTGTGCTTACGAATCGGAGGCACAAGTTCTTCGACTTCATGGATGTCGGCCGGCTGTCTTTTCCCCTCCGCATCATAAAACGGCTGAAAATGGGAAAAATCGGTATCATCGGCCAACTTGCTGGTTGCTGGCCGCATCTATTTGGTCAGCCGCCGAAGGTCATCATTGTTGAAGTTTGAACCGTCTTCTTTAACGCCTGGGTATCCTTTAATGATATCCTCCACTTCAAGGTCTGGAATCCAGGCTTTGGCTCGAATAAGGGCGGTTAAAGCTCCTTCTCTGGCAGCTGCTCTCTTCCACTCGGCAATGCGGGCTGGTAACATGCCCAGCTTCTCAAGTGTTTCTGTAATCAAAGTTGGAGCCGGTTTGTTATAAGCTACCGTGCTAATAGCCCGCTGAGACCCAGAGTATAGTTGTTCAACCAATGTGTATGCCGCTTTGAGCTTCATCCGCATATCTGTACCAAGATGAGCGATCCGAGTGCCTGCCAAAGATTTTATCACCATTTTGGTCAGTTGTAAGGTTCATCGACTGGCGCAACACACATAAGCAGGCACTTACCAAAGATACCAGAGGTCATAGCATTGATTTGGTGTTTCAAACATCCTAGTTCATCAATCACTGGCTTCAGGGCTGCCTCGGTGTCTATAGCTCTTTTGGTTAAACCGGATTTCTCGGTTTCCCAGTCAGCACGGTCTTTGTTGAAAGCTTCTTTGAGCTTTTCCATGGCGGCTAGGGCTTTCGTTAGCTCCTCTTTGGTTCTAGTGGCTTCCTCTTGTTGGGACTTCACATTGTTTTGCAAATCAATGTTTCGGGCCTCTTTATTCCTCAGATCAGACTGCAAACATTGAAGACATATCAAATGACAGGATATGTACATATTCTAAGTACGAATCGCATAACAGGTTATGCACTTCATACTTGGGGGCTAATGCATATTTGCTCTACATTGCTACAGTTTATACAAGTCTCCAGTACAATGTAAACATTATCCTTGACACTTGGGGGCTAATGTATGTTGATTCAAAAACAGATGCATGGATTACAAACACGGATTAACTTGTTAGAGTTAAACCGGCCTTTAGGGGATAGGCGACAGAAAACTATCTCCTTGTTAAAAGGTAAATCTAGTTCTTATCAGTGGCTTAAAGTGCTATGAAGACCCAGGTTATGATTTACATTATAACCCGGCCCTTCGGGGCTTTTTGGGCTAGCATGTTCAGACTATGAATCAAGATACAAAGGAGGAAGGAAATACCTCATATCGCTCTTTCATCAAATTTACTAAACCGGCTTCGTAATCCCGGTTTGCATGCAAGCAATTCAAGAAGCCAGAGTGAAGCTCCTCTGCGTTGAGATGAGCGTAACTCGCCAAATCACTGCTCCATTTGCCTTTTTCTCTAGCAGCCTGCTCTTCTTTGGCACTATGTTGAGCCAAAGCTACGGGATGGCCAGGAGAGCTATGGCCTATTCCAGTAATAATAACATCATCACCTTGGCCTTTAGGGTTTTTGGTTGATGATATTGGAATTTCAGCATCTTTCACCGGACTAGCCCGGTTTGGTTCAGCATCGGGCACGGCAGGCTTAGTGTCTGTGGGCTTGTCAGTATTTTAGCCTTTAAGGGGCGGGTCATCAGAAGTAGCTTCAGGATGAGGACCTTCCGGTCCACAAGTTTGTTCCGGTTCACCTCTTGGTTCTTCTTCTTCTTCAGCGACCGGATCTTCCGGCGTGTTGGTGGTCCGAGCTTTCTTGCTGGGTCTGGCTTTGGCCCTGCAAACAGGATAAAAGAGGATTAACATCCTATTGAAAGGATTTATGACGCATTGAAAGGAAAGGTTCTACAACTTACCCGGCCACAATTTTCAAAGGGGGGAGTTTCGTTGCTGTAGATTCACCAGAAGATGAAGGGGTTGTCACCTGATAATTTGAATCGGACGGATTAAGAGGCTGTCTGAAATAACCTGCCTTGGGGTAAGAATGGTCAAAAGTAGGAGAGACCTCAGACCGGCGCTTCCGAACCGGAGTATCAGGTAAGCCGGCTGAACTGACCTGTTGGCCACTGTGCCAGGTTGTCCGGTGAGCTTCATGCTGCTGAGTCTTCAAAATAAATGTTGGATCCAAGTGAGCAAGAGGATGAGAAAAGCTTACTTTCCGGACTGCTTGGCAGGATTTTTGTGTTGGCATAGAGTCTGAACCGGAGGAAAGGGTAATTACCTCTACATCATCGGCTTGACTAGCTTCTGCGTCCTCCTGAGGAAGATCATTGTTAATGAGATGCATGAAAAGAGAGCCAAGTGAGTCAAGTTCTACCTCAACTTCTGGATCATCAGTATCATCATCAAGCTCCATGTTAATCCGGTCAGCCGTTTTCTGTTTTGACGTCCTTTTACGGCTTTGGTCTTTGGGCGGGATGGCTTGACCACTTTGTCTCCAGTTGGCTTTGCTGCTTTCTCTATGATTTTCCGTTTCTAGAAGGGGTCATCACCCTATATACAAAGAAGAAGGGTTATAGGTTGCATAAGCAAAAAATATTAGAGATGAAGGGGAAGTATAATGCTTACAGTAGGCGGTTTGTTCTTGGCATATACGGGACTCAGACCGGTTTGAGTACAGATCAGTTCCGATTCATTCAGAATCTTCTTTACACCTTCAGTAACTTCTTCCTCAGATAATTGGATGTTGCAATGGTGTTGAGGGTCGTCAAACTCACCGGTATATTCACACATTAAACCGGGACGCCGGCTTAGCGGCAAGATACTCCAGGATATCCAACAGCGCACAAAGTCCATGCCTGTTAAACCGTTCGCCATAAAGGCCCGGAGTTTGGCGAGTTGAGGAGCGTATTTCGCCCTTTCTGAAGAGCTTAGGCGTTGTGGCATTGGGTGAGTGTTGGATAGTTTGTGTTCACGAAAGCCGGGGAGGGGATTTTCATCTTCACGTGATGTATCTCTGCAGTAAAACCAAGTTTGGTTCCATTCCTTTGGATGGCTGTGCAGTTTGGCATGAGGAAATTCAACCTCCTTCCGTTTTTGAATTGAGACACCCCCAAGTTCAGTTTTGGGGCCGTTTACAAATTCGGTGCGCCGGTTTAAATGAAAGAAGTCCCGGAATAGCTCGGCAGTTGGTTCTTCTTGTAAATATACTTCACAGAAGACCTGGAAGTTGCATAAATTGGAGACCGAGTTGGGAGCAATATCTTGCGGATGAAGTTGGAAGCTGGCAAGCACATCTTTATAAAACTTTGACCCTGGCGGTTTGAAGCCACGGCTTATGTGGTCAACAAAGACCACCACCTCGCCCTGCCTTGGGGTCGGAGGATTTTTTGTTCCTGGAGCTTGCCATTTAATTTCAGCCTTCTTAGGCAGGGAGCCCATGCTGACCATATCATTCAACTAATCCTCGGTGACCCAGGAACGAGCCCAGTTGCAAGCGGTGAATTGTTTGGCCACTATGAAACGAACAAACTGAAAATGAAAAGCCGGTTTATAAATCCTTGATGATAATATGCAGGATATAATGGAGTAAGGAACGTACTGATATGCAAAATGGTATAAACCGGAAACCAATGCAATCAGGAGTTAAAGATAATACTAGTATAGGAATATTCATACACTGTTAAACCGGAGTATAGCTATGAAGGTCAAATACTCCTTCGGTTTAGCAGAGGGCTAATGGTATAGATTGCTTATACAAGGTTAAAACCATTTATGTTGGTATGAGGAGAAACAGATTTCACAGAGACATATGACAATTTCGGATCTAAGATAAGACAGAAAGGCAATACAATATCAGAACAAAGGTTTGCACATGCTGTTGAACCAGAGTATAACAATGAAGGTAAAAAGAGTTTGTCGGTTTACAAGGGGACTAATGGTAGGTGATAGCTTGCTAACTATAAAGGTAAACCGACTGTGTGATGTGGAAGGTACAGATCTAAGGCAAGTAAGGGAAAACAAGTTTCACAAGATTACTTGAAAGTTTTAGATCTACCGTAAGATGGGGAAAATAAAGAGATTTAGACCTAAAAGGAAAAAGGGTTGGTCCCGAAGCAGTTCATAAAGAAGTAGATCAGTTTCTTTTGCGCATAAGGGTTGGTGGTGGTAACAGAAGGTTGGCCATGGCATGGGACCATTAAGTATAAGGTGGCTAATCATAGACTAAGGAGGAACAGGGAAGAACAGCACCGAAGCCCCGATGAAATTCAAGAACTGCGAAGAACAAAGGAAACCCTAGACAGATCTATAAGGGGGGGAGGGAAAGGACTTACAGCGGTTGATGAAGCAACGGAGGAGCGCAGCGGCTTTCTAGTAACGATCAGGTTGATGCAGCGGCCTTTGCCGAAGCAGAGGAGCAGCTCGGTGACGGCGGCGACGCTCAGAGGCAGAGGAGTCGCGAGGAAGAAGAAGCGAAGGAGACGAAGGGGAAAATGATAAGGACCCGTGGCCCTATTTATAAGGCGAGGTGATAAAACGACAAGTGCGGGAATCGAGGAGCACAAAAATGGATAATTAATAATGGTGTCGCCTCGATGACTGGATATGCATTAATGAAGGTAATCCTCAGCTTCAACGAATAGATGACGTCAGGGCGGTTTACCATAATCTGGAAGTATGATGTCACGGCGGCTTACAAGATCAAGGTGAAGATATGAGGGAAGATTTTTTCTAAAGTGTAGAAGATTGACATGAACAAGTTCAAACCAATCTGGGGCCTAATGTTGGGAATATTACTACTGGAGGTAAACCGGCCTTATGTAGCTGGGTTGACTACTTGAAGATTGGAAGCCCATGAATATGCAAGGATGATGGTGCTTCATGGAGGTCCAAGTCCCAAAGGCGAGTTAAAGCCTGTAAATGTAAACCGACTTAGTCATGTAACTTGTATTGTAAGATAGGAAGGATAGAGACCGAACTGGATACGTTTATGATCCGGCTTCGGGACTCTGTAACCTGGCGGGCGTCAACCTATGTACATAAAGGGACGACCCGGCAGCGGTTAAGGGACAGACAACAACTCGAGAGCCAGACAAAGCGGATTCGCTCCCTGGCCTTCGAAACCCTAGCAATACCAATCACAACTAGACGTAGGCTTTTACCTTCCTCGAAGGGGCCGAACTAGTATAAAACTCCCCGTGTCCCCTTGTCCGGTTTAACCCCTTTAAGCTAACCCGTAGTGATGGCTCCACGACTAAGTCCTTTCACAAGGACATCTGCCGTGACAAACCCACGACACCTTCAGTATATGCAGTGTGATATTAGCTGCATCTTTGATATGATTTATAGCATGCGTTGCTTCTAATTTGTTGAAATTCCATTTATGATGGGACACTTTTAACTTGGCAGAGTCATATTGGTTGCATATTTCACGTGGTGTCTAGCTTGCATTGCTTCTTATTTGGTGAAATGGTTTCTGCTTAGTTTACACAAACAGTTGTGAATATGTCATGCCATCCTGTTTTTTGTATTATTCCATCCTGGAATCATGTGTTTGCCTTACATCAATGTAGTGATTGTCAGTCATGCATGAATGAGTTCTGAAGACTGAATTTTATTGCTTTTTCTTGTCGGTTTTACTTGACAATTCAAAATCAATAAAGCGGAAGGAAGTGAGCAAGGCAGCGGATGAAGGTGCTCCTTCGAAATGGAGGGCCTCTACAGATTCTACTCCTCCATCCCCCAAGATGATTTCCAAGACAACACATGCATAGACACTCAGCGTAGCTGTGTTTGTGATGAGCACGTCTCCCCTAGTGCACCATCACAGGTGATCCCTCTAACTTGGCACTGTTATATGTGCTTGCATGTTATGTATGATGTCTAGCTTGTATTGCTTCTAATTTTGTTGAATTTCATCTGCTTACTTTACACATTATACTTGTGACTAAGACACGTGTTCCTGTTTCTAGAACATACAATATCTGTCTATCACACCATGTTCTTACATCAAAGTACATTTGTTCTGAAGAACTAAATTGTTATTCGTTTTTCTTGTCAGCTTGACTTAACATGGCACAAAGAAAGAGGAAGCAAGACAGAACGACAGGGAAAGGGAAGCGGAACAATCCTGCAGATTCTGCTGGTACTAATGGTGCAATAGAAGGTCAAAGTCCAGCGGAAAATTGTACCGACAGGGTATCCCGTGCTACACGAGCTGTAGAACAAGCCAAACAGAAACAAATAGCTGCCACCAAACAAGTAGAGACAAGCCTAGTTGTTGCAACACCTTCCACAGTACCACCAGCTGCATGATTTACTCGTTGGTCAACTCAGCTAGCAGCATGTTCCCAAGCTCCCTTGCCACCTGACACTACTTTCGAAGCACTCTTGACACAAGATGAGTTGGCAAGATCAGATGAACTTTGTGAGATTCAACAGCAAGAAGGTAGTTGCTTGAGTCAAGTTACAGTTGCATGCTTCTTTATATGTAGTCTCACAGTTTGATGTACACTAACACTTCCTATGTTTGTTGTACTAGCACCTAGGCGCAAGAGGAAACAAACATCAGGGATAATGCTCGATAGGTTAACTAAATCTAGAGGAGGAAGAATGGAGATCCGTTTTGAGGCGGGTTTAAAAAGGCCATGTGATGCTATAGAGTCAGCCAAGTTAGTATCAGAGGCAGCGGTTGCTGTTAGGTGTCATGTACATATCCTCCCAACATGGATTCAGTACAGGAATGACAAAGACGAAACCCAGCTCAACACCTTCCTCGACCATTTATCTGTAAGTATGGTTATGTATGGAAACTAGTAATATCGTCTTTCTCTGTCCAATACTTTCTAGGTTGCTGATTATGAGACTCCCATAATTTTCAATAGATGAGGTTCAAGTTGGATAGCCAAGATGATGCAACCAGACAAGCTTGCACCCATGTTTTCAAGTCTGCTCTGCGACAGTATCGGTATAACTTGAGGAAAACTCACTTTGAAGGCAAGGCTAACAGTGAACTTGCCCAAACATCTCCAGTGGAAAATATATCTGATGAAGACTAGAGAGGCCTCGTTAAACACTATTCCGATCCGTAGTATCAGGTACATTATATATATGTGATCAGATCACATGTTGAAGTCCTATTTACGCAAGTGCCACACAAATCTATCTTCTTGTAGGTGAACTGTTCAAAGAACAAGGCCAACCGTACGAAAGTGAAATTCCAACAGACGACAGGATCTCATAGCTATATTGCACACTGTGAGGCTCTTGTAATTAGCTGTTGTTTCACTCTTTTCGTTGTACCATATTATCAGATATATATTGACTTGTTCCAAATGCAGAGGAAAGCCCACAAGGACCAAAAAGTACCTGAACCAAATGTTGTGGAAATCTTCAAGGACTGTCACAGCAGCAAGAAGAAGGGCATGACTACACCAGTCAAAGCCGCTGTTGTAAGTCCTTAATCCTCATGCCTTTTAACTACTACTTACTCTAACTTGTGCCTTGAACTGCATGGTTTGCAGCCAATTTCTATTACTCTTTTCAATTTTATACACAATTGTCTTAGCGTATCATTGCACCTTACAAGGTTTAAAAGAGAGGAGTGATGTTCCTTTGATCTTGACCTGTAATCTAGTTCCGTGCTAGACTTGCCCACACAATGTTACAATTGCCTGTTTGTCTGTTCTTAGTTGTTTTGTGATATGAATGATGTCATACTATGCTTACCGTATTATAAACTTCGTCTCTTTATCCTTAGCCCTCAATACAATGTGAAGAAATAGACAATACATTAGCGATGGTACATGGTCATATGTTTGGAACCTTGTTTTATTATGTACTTTGCAATAAAATGCAACTATTATTTTACATGGGTTCACCAGAATAAGTTCTTTATAAATACCAAAGCTATTTTGTTTGGTTTTGCTGCCTCCTTAATATCTTTTGTTCTGGTACTACTAATGTAAAACCATAACTTTTCAGCGATCTATGGAAAAAATGGTGGAACCGCCACCTTCTGAAGGTGGCGAGGCAACTATAACCGTAATGCCAGCTCTTGCTGAAGTGGGTCAGTACCTATCCACTAACAGTGCCAAAAGCACATTCCTGCGTAATACTGGCTTGGTTGTTAAGGCAATCTCTTCAAAACTGCCTCATGATCAAGATATGCAATCTCAAAACAATGTTGTATCTGCGCTCCAGACACAAGTACATTCCCTAACAGAGACCCTTTGTGAAACAAGGAGAGACATTGTCCGATGTTGTCAAGATATGCATGGTTTTAAAACCAGACTATCAGACATTTGCTATGTTTTTCAGGAGCCTAGGAGAACTGAAGGCGAAGGTTACGGTGCTCCGTCGGACAATACAACATGAAAACGTAACAGTCAGGTCAAATGAACTGAGCTTCTGAACTTTTGGTGGTGCATTTATTTGCTAGACTGTTAACTTTTATGCCAACCTTTCTTTTGTTTTATAGTTGTAATTTGTTTTGGTGCGATACAAATTTTTTTCTTAACGTGCAGCCACCGGCTGAAGAAAACAGCAAGCCATTTTTGTATAGTGTAGGGTGTTCCCTATATTTGCACTGGTGGCGAACTTTGATGCCCACCGGCTGTAGTTAACATGGGCCTCTTACGGGCCGTAGAAATAATGGGCCTTCTAAGGGCCGTAGAAACAATGGGCCTTCTACGTGGCGTAGAAACAATGGGCCTTATACGGGCCGTAGTCACAATGGGCCTTCTATGGGCCGTATCATCATTGGGCCTTCTACGGGGCGTATGATCGGTTGGCCAAACACGGGTCAATAACAGACCACATTATGGTCGTAAATGGGCTAGAGTTGAAATCGTTCATGGGCCGACCATAACGGGTCGTCTTTAATCGGCCATATTTTGATGACGCTATGAAAACGGCCCAACGTATTAACGGGCCCCAAACGGGCCGACTGTAACCACGGGCTGAATTTGGCCCACAAGCAGAAAATGACAGTAACGGGCCGTAAGTAAACGAATGTGGAAATGAGCGCAAGAATAAATGGGTCCCGAGAAGGCCGAAAGATAACATGGGCTGGAAACGGCCCAACGGAATAATGAGACATTAATGGGCATAAAGTGATACACTTTTCATTACGGGCCAGTTTCACCACGTGACGTTAATGGGTATAAAGTGATACATTGTTCATTACGGGCCAGTTTTACCACGGGCCGTTAATGGGCCGAGAGTAATAAGGGCCTCATATCGGCCGAAAGATGTCATGGGCCATACATGGGCTGGAAGTTAAAACGGGCTGGAATTATATTGAATGGCCCAGATGACGCTACTGGGCCTAATTCGGATAGGCCATAAACGGGCCTTGGGTTAGCGGGCTGTAAATGGGCTATATGCGAACATGCCGTTAACAGGCTTGCCGTGGGCCGGCCCGCCACCTTTTGACCAAGTCAAATGGTCCGGTGTTTTCACAGGAATGGTCCTCTATTGGGCCGTGCCACGTGTCGACGTATCATAGGCGCTTTGGGTCCAATGAGTGGATGACATCTGTCCCAACGGTGAGCCGACACGTGTTTCCTCCAGCCAATGATGATTTTACACGTGGAAAATCCCCATTGGTCGGGGCTATTAACGGGTTATCGGATCCAAAACCGGGCCCGATAGCTTAACGGCGTTCCGTTACGGTGGATGCCACATATCGGTCACCCTTGATGAAAGTACTTCTGTGACACGCGATTTATCGTCATGGAAGTGGACACTTCCGTGATTATAACTTTGGTAGTGTCATGGAACACTTCTACGACAGCACAGGTATGACTATCTTGATTCTGTCATAAATTTATCATGGATGTACATGCATGACAGAAAACGTGACCTACTGTGACAAACACGTGTCATCACGGAAGTGTATTTTTTTGTAGTGAAACCAAGGTCCATTACAATCATTAACTATAACACAAAAGGAGCAGTTTTGAATAGTACTTAGGACCCATCTAATCCATTCATTACCAAAGCCTCTAGAAGTAAGCATTTCGACAAGGAAGTTAGTAGACCATTGTTGAGTAGCGAATCTGCAAGTAAAGGCTAACGAGTGGCTACATGTGAAAACGAGATACTCAGTAAAGCTCAAGATAAAAAAATTGTTGATGCCGACAGGGTTTGCCAACATAAGAAACAACAAGACAATAAAAGCCAAAATCACCAAAAGTATATGGATCAAGTGGCTCCGAGCCAACACATACATATGAGCAATGCACTTTCTATTTTACGCATAACTCAAATCAATGCTATACAAGATGCATAACTCTAATGAATGACTCCGGCGGTATACCAGGATGCGCAATGGTATATCATCGCATATAAGAAATAAAGAACAATGGTCTTGCCAAATCAATATCATGTCATATTTATATGATCATGCAAGGCAAATGATAGTTAAGAATCACATTAGTCCTGTCATGTAATGTAATGATGGATGCCGCATGACTATATATCTCAGAATGACATGGAAATGTCATGATATGTAGGTATGATGGTTGTTGTGTGTAAGATAGGTGTTTATGTGTAGGAGAACTTAAGGAAGATTTCCGATAGGGTTTGGATGTATCAACGAAGCATGCACCATGTCTCAAGGTGAGAGTAATTAAGCAATGCTCAATACTTGAGAGGCTAGCAATATGGATAAAAGTGGAAACACATAAACATCTCAAACTCAACATTAGTCATGAACAACTCAAATACTTATTGCAAGTTCCTAACGCTCTATTCAGAAAATCCATACAGTCAATGCACTCCGAGGGGTATAGTTTGGTGAAGCTGAAGCCTGTTACGTGTCCCTGGCCAAACCTACAGGATTGGTCCACTTACAACTGCCCCTCAACTTTGATCCAAGTGTAATACTTTAAGTTCCCAACTTATTTTTATTAGTGAAGAAAGAGTATGGTACCATAAAATTTAATAACATTTTACCACTAATTAGTGCAAACTGCTTTATCGACATATTTATCTATTACTCCCTCAATATCTCAAAACAATTGCAAAGAATCCAGTCCTCCAGTTTATTACGTTCAAAGACAGTTGGTGCAAGTTTTTATTTATAACACAAACACATGCCTATCAATTTTAGTACCAACATATTAATCCATGCCAACAACCAATTACTATTCTACTTTCATAAATAAGTTTCTATATTTACTGCAATTTCCTATAATTGTTTGATTCCCGAGATAAGCACATGGAAGGTGGCAATATTAGAACAAAGCAGTTCAGACAGGTTGCCATTAAATTCTTCAACTGCTCATTAACAAATCTTGCTAATTTAAATAAAAATATTTCTAGGTCTCTAACAAAGTTTGTTTTAATGTGTAACAATAATTGCTAAAAATTACCGAGTCTCAACTATTGATTTGTATTTTATCCCAGAATGACCACAATATCATCTGCATATTAGGGAACCAAAAAGGCCATCATAAATCAAATGGGGTATGACCCATGAATCTGGCCAACAATCCTTAGCTCACTTAGTAATAGCTGCAAGCATATCCACCCAGATGTTAACAAACAATGGAAAAATATACCACACTGTCTCAACTACTTATGAGTGTGGAAGAATTTTCCGACATCATTGTTCTGTTTCACATTAACATGTTCTACTCTCAGAAAATTTTTGAATCCAGGTCCACCTTTTTGAGGAGAAGCCTTGCATGCGCATTGTTCATAGATAATTTTGCACTAAATTTTGTCCTAGGCATTGACGATTTTGTCTTGGGAACAAACTCATTATGTCTTGATCCAGTCTGTGAATTATCTCATAAGTAACAACTACTAATTTTGATACCACCACTTCGACTCAATTCATGCCTATTTCTGCAAACCTTAAAGGTAAATGAGAAGGCTAAATAGTTGCAACACGTGAAACCAGATACTCAATAAAATCTCAAGATCATTAGAAAAAGCTTTGTTGGTACTGACCGGTTTTAGCGGCACAAAAATCAAAAGACAAATAAAAGGCAAAATCGTCAAAAGTATATGGATCAAGTGGCTCCGAGCCGGCACGTACATATATTTGTGTTAGCTAATAAATATATATAAAGGTAAGTGGTCAACCTAGGAAGAAAACTAAAGGACGATCTCCTGGCGTGGATTCGGAAATCGACATACCGAGAAAAGAAATCATGTCGCGCAAAATAGAAGGAAAGTGCCTCTTGCGGTCTTGTTATCTCTTCAACCGTGGAGTCATGGGTCAGGCGGCGCATGTGTTGGCCTTGTCGACTCCCGTGGCGGTGACCTTGACGTGGGAGCACACAGCCATGGTCTTGTTGTTTTTGCCGGAGTACTCGATCTTGACGTCGGACATTGTGACGCCTTCGCAGGGCTTCTTCTCGGAGCAGAGCAGGCTGACGGCCTCGGGGGTGGAGGAGGTGCCGGTGATGTTTTTGAACGAAACGTCCTTGACGGTGACCCTGTCGGCGTCGCCCTTGGAGGTGCAAAGTTTGTTGGGGCAGTACTTCTGGTCGATGATAATGGGGTAGCCCGAGTCCTCCATCTTGACGTTCTCGTAGGTGATCTTGGATGCTACGAGGGGCGACTTGGCGTCCTCGTACGACTTGATGCGGAGGCCGTTGCTGGAGCCCTTGAGCACGCAGTTCTTGACGGTGATGTCGGTCACGTCCTTCTCGTCCTTGTACCTCCCGAGGCTGCCAATGCTGATGCCGTGGCCTGGGCCGCAGGTCACGCCGCTGATGTTGACTTTTGTGGTGCCGGGGCCCATGGAGATGCAGTCGTCGCCAACGCCTATGGTGGTGTCGATGATGCTGACATTGGACGAGTCGCCCATGTGGATGCCGTCGGTGTTGGGGCTGTCCCCGGGCGCGGTCACCTTCACGTCCTTGACGGTCACGCCCTTGCACTGGAAGATGTTCATGTGGAAGAACTTGGAATTGATGATAGAGATGCCTTCGATGAGCGCGTCGTCGCAGAAGTCCAGCACCAGCGACTGCATGCATACATTTACGTACGCAAGAATATAACAGCATTTCTTCAATAATAGTAAAAGAAATATAGGCACGTATATATAATTTATTACTATATAATGTTATGCACGCGTACGTACGTTTGGCAATATCTTGCAGTTGTAGTTCTTTTGGCAGCTGTTTTTGGTCCAGACGGCCTTGCCCTGACCGTCGATGTTGCCTTTGCCAGTGATGGAGAGCTTCTTCACGCGCATGATCTCGATCCAGTTAGACTTGAACTTGGCCAGGTCGTTGGAAGCTAGCAGGTTGCCTTCCAGCTTGATGGTGAGTCCGTCGCCCTTGCACGGCCCCGTGAAATTCAGAGCTCCAGTCAGGAAATCACCCTTGGGGATGATGATGGTCGGGTTCCCGGTGCTACCGCATGCCGAAGCCCATGCCTCCTCCACCGCCTGCATGCAATTGCAATGCACTCCACCACATGATCCATCGATCCATCATCATTCTTATATTCTCTCTCCTTCAGCACGTACGTACCTCGGTGCAGTCCGTTGTGCCGTCGGGCTTGGCGCCGAGCTTGGTGATGTCGTACTCCCCGCCCGGACCAGATGCCGCCGGACCAGACGCCGCCGGACCATCTGCGCTCTCCTTCTTCTTCTCCTTGCCTTTGGCGGCATATGCCACGCTCACCACCGCCAGGAGCAACAAGGCTCTCATCGCAACGTTCCTCAACGCCATTTTGGCTGTGGAATCCTTCTCGATCCTTGATCCTTTTCAGGCCAGGAGCTTCAGAGCCCAACCTTAAATACACATCGGTTCAGGGGGGACAAGTGTTCGGTTTAATTATTCGCTATGCTCATGGCATGCATGCTCATTTGCTATTTTTAGGTTGTGGTTGCCGGTTATACCGGTTTGCTGTCCACTGGTTATTTTTGGATCACCTTTACTACTTCGATTCCATGTTGCTTGTGTGTGAAAATTTAAGGCGAGCTCCATCTCGTACATGGAATACAACACCTCCCCAACATTTCATCCCAAATAAGGTGTCGTAGGCATGGGAAAATGAAAATAAAAAGGAGAAGAAAAAACTAAACAAAAACATAAATGGGACAAACACATATAATAAAAAAAGATACAAAACAACAAAGAGAAAAAAAGGAAAATATTTTTGTTGTTGTGTATTTAAAAAGGTTCATCGCGTATTTTAATATCGTGCATACAAAAAGTTAATCATGTATTTAATCAATATTCACAGGTATTGCTAAATGTTGAACATTATTTGAAAAATATTCATGATGAATTAAATAATATCCAACGTGTATTTAAATAATATCCATCATGTACTGCAAAATGTAAATCGTGCATCAAAAATATTTTATCTTCTGTATTTCTAAATGTTCATCATGCATTTAAAAACATTTATTATATATTAAAAATATTCATCACATAACAAAACAAGTTTAGCTTGACTTTTTCCACAGTCTTCACTGTGTATTTTAAAAATGTGCCGGTACTTCAAAGAATACTCACATATTTAAAATATGTTCATTGTATGTTTCAGAATGTTCAACATCTACATAAACAGTCATTCATGCATTTATGAAAATTTTACCATATATTTTGAAAAAAGCTCATTGGGTAATTTAGAAAATATTCATCATGTATCTCAAAAATGTTAATCTAGTCTTCATAACAGTTTATAATATATTTAAAAAAGTCCATCTGTTATTAAAAACATTTATCTTGTGTTCTTAAAAAATTCATCATGTAATTTAAAAATAGTCATTGAGTATTAGAAATTATTCATCGCATAGCAAAAAAGATTATACAGAATTTATAATTTTTGAAAAAGTTTGTGTGTTATAAGATAAATATTCATCCCAATTAATGTGTACGGGAAATTGAAAACAAGAAGAAAAATAAGAAATAAAACTAAAAGATAAATGGTACAAGCACAACTAATAAAAAAGACGAAAAAGAAGGAAAATCAAAGACATACAAAGATTAAATGAAAAATGGTTCTAAAAATGGAGTAATTGGAAATGAGGAAAAAAAAGGTTAATGACGGCTACCGTAACACCTTGTCCAGACATTTACTAGGAAAATAAGCTCAAATACGTGAAAGCCAAAAAGGGGATAAGAGTATTAAGAAGCCCAGATAGAAATGGCCAAAATAAATGAGAGCTGTCGTAAAGCCATGTCCAAATATCTGTCCAATCATGCTCATTTCCTATTTTCAGGTTGTGGTTGACGGTTAAAACGGGTTGATGTCCACTGGTTATTTCTAGATCACTTTTACTACTTCGATTCCATGTTGATTGCGTCTAACAATTCAGCCCCAGCTCCATCGCGTATTCTCTCTCAAAAAATGCCCCATCTCGTACATGGGATATAAGAGCTTCTCCAACACCTCCCCAACATTTCATTCCAAATAAGGGTGTTACAGGCATGGGAAAATGAAAAATAAAAAGGAGAAGAAAAAACAAAACTAAAGCATAAATGGGACAATCACAGATAATAAAAAAAATATAGGACAAAGCAACAAAAAGAAACAAAGGAAATCAAAGACATAAAATAATAAATGAAAATGCTTCAAAAAAGAATGAAGGATAATAAGAAAAACAGAGAAAGGTGAAGAAGAAAGTAAAAGAGAGCTGCCTCAAGTAACACCCTGCTCAAAGGTTTCTTAGAAAAAGAAGCACAATAAAACACACAATCTATATCTCTCCTAATACGAGATATATATGGCTCCCTCGGCTACATAGCCATGGGAACGTATCTGGTGCACCAAGGCAATTGATGCTACCGGTGCACCGGACCTCGTTGCACATTCAAAAATGTTCAAAATATTTTGCAAAAAAATTAGTGTATCGACACAACACCAATGTATGTTGTCACAAAAATTCATATCAAAATTCAAAGCAATGCTCAAGATACAAAAATGATAAATTTGACCTCAATGTGCTAATGGGCCAAAACTGAAGCCGGACTTGTGTTACGTACTATTCAGTGTCAAATTTGTTATTTTTGTATCTCGGGTAATATTTCAAATATTGATTTAAATTTTTGTGACAACGCACATTGATGTTGTGTCAATGCATTAGATTTTTTCGGATTTTTTTTGAACATTTTTGAATATGCAACGGGCGACCGATGCACCGGTAGCACCAATTGCCTTGGTGCACCAGATACGTTCCACATAGCCATATGGCTTCGCTATGACGGAGGCTAGGGGCAGATTTTTCCTGCCTTTTGCTTTTCCCCTTGTTTTTCTCCATGGTTTTACTCGGGAACAACAACGAACTAGTTTAAGTATACTTTTTAGTTTCTTACATTTCTATATCTTTAATTCTTTTCCATTTCTTTTTCTTATTTCATTTTTTCTATTCTTTTCTATCTATTTTATCTATTTTTCTATCGTTTTTTATAAAAGGTCCATAAAGTAGTTTACGAATGTTCACGTCCATTCGAAAAGTGCTCATCATATATCTAAAACTAACGGGTTCACCCGCGCATTTGCGCGGCTAGATTTGTTAGTTGGTGTTCTTATGTTCGTGCATACTTTGTACACTAACTTTGAGACATGAATAATTGGCATTCTGTACCTATTGAAAATTATAGAAAATCTTGCAGCTAATATTTACCCTGAGAAAACATTCAGCATAGTTCATATTTCTGTATCTCTCTCTCTCTATCTATCTATCTATCTATCTATCTAGCTATCTATCTATCTATCTATCTATTTATCTCCGCACTCTCTATCCAGTATCTACCCGCTCTCGCTCGCTCACACACATAATCTCGTCAAGCTTGTTATTCTTTATCATGTCAAAATTAACTGCTCTGTAAACTGAAGCAACCAATTTCTCCGGACTGGCCATTGATTTAAACATTCTCTCTCTCTCTCTCTCTCTCTCTCTCTCTCACACACACACACACACACACACACAACACTACGTTGCTCTTACAGTTTGTTTGTTGGTATGTGCTTCACAATGGCATACATAAAAAGTGTGCATAGGGTATCCTTTTTTGGCGATCTTCATACGCACATTTACTATTTGAATTTTCTTAGTTTCACACTTTTTTCTTGTCCATACTTCCAATAATGGTGAACTTCATTAGTATCAAAAAAATATAAATCAAGGATGCCTTCCCTCATGTTCACTCTCCTCATGTCGAACACGTTGTTGTTGATACATCTACTACATGCCTTTTATTTTTGCATTGGTACAAACACTTAGTATATCTTTATACATCCGAGGCATGTAATGTTTACATTTTTTTACTGCTACAACCTGAATCCTCTTGAAAAAAAAACAAATGGGTTATTTATTTAAATCTTATTGTATGTTTCATGTTATATAAATATTTACCATGTTCAACTAATGCCAATATAAGAATTGTAGATCATTCTTTTCCTCTAGAAATATATTAGTTGTGTCTAACACTTTTTCTGTAGATATAATCATGAAAATAGATGGGCTTTGCTTTTCAATATGTGAAAATGTGTCCTTGAAACTTCTGTCAAAAATGGTTTAGAACATAAAGTCCTCAAGATCTAAGTGATTTCTATTTTCGGATGGGGTAGATAACTTTTTTCTCTTTGCAGGTAGGTAGGGACTTTTGATGGATTTGATTTGACCTACTCTTGCTTGGCTGATATTGTTTAGAAAATTATCCAGTTCTGTTTAGCTATATGAGGCTCAGGTTTACCTGTACAGTTACGTACTATTATGATGGAAAGGTACAGTACGGTTATATTTTAGGAAAGTAAGCCTTCTGCATGCATGCACTTTATCATTTGGTTAAATAGATATATGCCATTGCAATTCTAGTTTGTGGGGTTTTCTAAAAATAGCTTGCCACAGAACTAGTTAAGGTTTTCGACGGTGTAAAAGTTCTCAAAAATCTTGAAAAAAATACTGAACCAACACACCTATAATATAACATAATCGAACGGAGGGATTGAAAAAATATGACTGCATGTGTCCGGGACAAAAAGAACAAATGTTTTAATATATATTGATCCTGCAGTGAGCTGAAATGCTTGTTTTTTCGTTGAGGACACATAAATGCATATTTTCATAATCATGCCATTGGATCATCTTATTATATTAGAATGAGGCTTCCCTATTTATTTCATATTTTTTACTTACTTTTAAACCGTTAAATGTTTAGCAAGTCTTAACTACTTCTGTGGCAAGCTATGATAGAGTAATTTATCTTTTCTGATTTGAATAGGCTTGCATAGTCCATGTATGGCTCTACCTGTTATGTTTTCTAGAGGATAGGACTTTACGTACGCACGTGGGGAATCAAGGATGTGCACCTACGTGACCTGGAGGAGGAATCCACATTTTCCTTCTAGACATGTGTCATATAATAAACTCATGTCTACACGACTATGGTTATACGTAATTTTTTATCTTTTAATCTCAACCATCACAATTAAGATCAACGGAGGATATATTTTCAGCATATGTGGATGAAAGTGATAGCTTAATTGTCTTCTTAAAAATAGTTAAAATACATATGGTCCAAAAGAATTAAGCAGTCATTATGATTTTGTTATTCTTACATGTCTAGTCCATATACCTACCTATATTTGTGTAAATGATTTAAAACATTTACTGTTTTGTTATGCGCCCTATATTTCGAGTGTTGGTGTATTTTCCTTTTGCGTGTAAATTTTATTATCTTTTGTACAAATACTAATATAAATGTTTGGCACTTACATGTTCGCTTATTTTGAGTCTCAGATTCAGATTTATTGCCGGCGACGTGCTATTATAAGCAAAACAAACATCCTGTTGTAGGCATACTTTATTATATTAAACAGAAGTACTTTTGTAATTTGTATGTACAGACCTACTTTTATATCTGGTAGAGGAAAACAAAATTAAGGCCACATACTTTATTATATTAAACAGAAATATTTTGGTAATTTGTACGTACGAATCTACTTTTTTTATCTAGTAGAGAAACTTGTTTTACCATGCAAAAAAAAAAATTAGTTCAGTAGAGAAAACTTCGTTGGACTAACGTGAGACAATAATGTAGGAGTCCAACTTTATTTTTTAACATAGAAAAAGGAGTCTAGATTGATTAATACGACAACATCATTAGAAGTAGTAATCTGTTTGGACTCTCTTTTTTAGATGGAGGGGCACTTACAGTTGGCAGCCTTCTATGCAATGACAACAGACTTTATTATTAGTAATTGCCTTGGGCGTACCTCTTTTTTGACATCAACCTTGGACGTACCTCTTTTAATAGAAAAGGCAGATGAGACTTTGATGAATAACGTGTACGTGACATATCAAATTGTTTGTACCAGATCTATTTGTATAAGCAGTCATTATGATTTTGTTATTCTTACATGTCTAGTCCATATACAAGGATGTACTAGAGAAATGAGAGACCCTGTGCAAATCAAAATTAGGCTCTATGTGTGAAAGAAAAACAAGCAGTTTTTTTGTCAACACTACATTTTTTTCATAAAATATTACACCAGTTGGAAGCACAAGTTCAAAGGACCTGACGACATCACATACTAAATTGATGGATCATGACTGGAGATAGATACCTAGGGTTGCTTGGCGTAAAATACTTCCAACAGTTATTTAGTCCAGTACTAATGCTTCAATTAATACCTTGATTATCAAAAAATTGGGGGGCCTCCGATGGTGGGGGCCCCTGTTCAATTGCTCCTGTTGCACATGTGGACATACGCCCTGTCCATATACCTACCTATATTAGTGTAAATCATTTAAAACATTTATTGTATGTTTTGTTATGCACCTTATATTTCTAGTGTTGGTGTATTTTCCTTTTGCATGTAAATTCTATTATCTTTTGTACAAATACTAATATAAATGTTTGGCACTTACATGTTCGCTTATTTTGAGTCTCGGATTCAGATTTATTGCCGGTGATGTAAGCAAAACAAACATCCTGTTGTAGGCATACTTTATTATATTATACAGAAGTACTTTTGTAATTTGTATGTACGGACCTACTTTTGTATCTGGTAGAGGAAAACAAAATTAAGGCCACATACTTTATGTAGCGACTCATTCCCAATGGACCGTAGTCTCTGTGCATAAGTGTCATTCTTGGATCGGTATTGCTGACACACACAGTGCTCGAGGATTTATAACAGAGTTCAATCACACACTTATTACATCGAGTGTCTCATAAAGAGTACTTATTACAATAATATGGCTGAAGGCCATCTAAATAACTTGCGGAAGGTTCGAAGGTACATGAGTCCATCCAACTCCATGGCCAAACTGAGTGTATGACAACGACCTATTAATTAGAAAGGAAATAATTTGAGAATAAAGTAATAGTGTGTTTTCTCATCATGAGTAAAAAGGGTGGCTATGTCATTCAACCTAGTAAGATGTGCCACAATAGTTTCATGTTCATAACCATGGAAAGGACCAGATTCTACCAGAGTAATTAACTCTGGGTCGACAGATAATTCATAATCCTTATCATCAATAAAGATAGGTGAAGTAGCAAACTTAAGATCACATTTCATTCTAGCATTCAGAGGTTTTTCTTTATACTTGCGTAATAATTTCTCTAGATCATCTCTATCATTGCAAGCAAGAATATCTCTAGTTGTTTCTTCACTCATAACATGACCTTCCGGTATCTTAGGCAATTCATATCTAGGAGGGCTAGTTCTAGCAGGTGTTTCAAGAGATTCAGTTTCAAGCTCATCATCAGATTCAACAACATCATGTTGTATAATTCTAGCAATTTGTTTATCAAGAAATTCACCAAGTGGCACATCATCATTATCAAGCAATGTACTAGTATCATCATAAGCATCATTCATAGTAGAAGTAGCATCATCAATAACTTGCGACATATCAGAATTAATAGCATGTTGTGGTGTTGTAAGTTTACTCATAACAGAAGGTGAATCTAAAGAAGAACTGGATGACAGTTCCTTACCTCCACTCGTCTTTGAGGGAAATATCTTAGTCGTAGCATCCTTTAGATTCTTCATAGTGATAATTGAAGGAAATATGCCCTAGAGGCAATAATAAAAGCTATTATTTATTTCCTTATATCATGATAAATGTTTATTATTCATGCTAGAATTGTATTAACCGGAAGCATAATACATGTGTGAATACATAGACAAACAGAGTGTCACTAGTATGCCTCTATTTGACTAGCTTGTTGATCAAAGATGGTTATGTTTCCTGGCCATAGACATGAGTTGTCATTTGATTAACGAGATCACATCATTAGGAGAATGATGTGATTGACTTGAACCATTCCGTTAGCTTAGCACTTGATCGTTTAGTTTGTTGCTATTGCTTTCTTCATAACTTATACATGTTCCTGTGACTATGAGATTATGCAACTCCCGTTTACCAGAGGAACACTTTGTGTGCTACCAAACGTCACAACGTAACTGGGTAATTATAAAGGATCTCTACAGGTGTCTCCAAAGGTACTTGTTGGGTTGGCGTATTTCGTGATTAGGATTTGTCACTCCGATTGTCAGAGAGGTATCTCTGGGCCCTCTCGGTAATGCACATCACTCAAGCCTTGTAAGAATTGCAACTAATAAGTTAGTTGCGGGATAATGTATTACGGAACGAGTAAAGAGACTTGCCAGTAACGAGATTGAACTAGGTATTGAGATACCGATGATCGAATCTCGGGCAAGTAACATACCGATGACAAAGGGAACAACGTATGTTGTTATGCGGTCTGACCGATAAAGATCTTCGTAGAATATGTAGGAGCCAATATGAGCATCCAGGTTCCGCTATTGGTTATTGACCAGAGATATGTCTTGGTCATGTCTACATAGTTCTCGAACCCGTAGGGCCCGCACGCTTAAAGTTCGGTGACGATCATAATTAGGGTTTTTGTGTTTTGATGTACCGAAGGTTGTTCGGAGTCTCGGATGTGATCACGGACATGATGAAGAGTCTCGAAATGGTCGAGACATAAAGATTGATATATTGGAAGCCTATATTTGGATATCGGAAACGTTCCGGGTGAAATCGGGATTTTACCGGAGTACTGGGGGGTTACCGGAACACCTCCGGGGGTTAATGGGCCTACATGGGCCCTAAGGGAGAAGAGGAGGGCCGACCAGGGCAGGCCGCGCGCCCCTACCCCCCTAGTCCGAATAGGACAAGGAAGGGGCGGCGGCGCCCCCCTTTCCTCTTTCCCCCTTCCCCTTTCCTTCTCCATCAAGGCAAGAGGGGGGAGTCCTAATCCCGGTGGGAGTAGGACTCCTCCAGGCGCACCCCTAGGGCCGGCCGCACCTCCCCCTCTCCCTCCTTTATATACGGAGGCAAGGGGGCACCCCATGACACATAAGTTGATCTTCGTGATCGTTCCTTAGCCGTGTGCCGTGCCCCCTTCCACCATATTCCACCTCGGTCATATCGTTGTAGTGCTTAGGCGAAGCCCTGCATCGGTAGAACATCATCACCGTCATCACGTCGTCGTGCTGACGAAACTCTCCCTCAACACTCGGCTGGATCGGAGCTCGAGGGACGTCACCGAGTTGAACGTGTGCAGAACTCGGAGGTGCCGTACGTTTGGTACTTGGATCGGTCGGATTGTGAAGACGTTCGACTACATCAACCGCGTTGTGCTAACGCTTCCACTTTCGGTCTACGAGGGTACGTGGACAACACTCTTCCCTCTCATTTTTATGCATCACCATGATCTTGCGTGTGTGTAGGATTTTTTTTTTTGAAATTACTAAATTCCCCAACAGTGGCATCCGAGCCAGGTTTTATGCATTGATGTTATGCACGAGTATAACACAAGTGAGTTGTGGGCGATATAAGTCATACAGCTTACCAGCATGTCATACTTTGGTTCGGCGGTATTGTTGGATGAAGCGGCCCGGACCGACATTACGCGTACGCTTATGCGAGACTGGTTCTACCGACGTGCTTCGCACATAGGTGGCTGGCGGGTGTCAGTTTCTCCAACTTTAGTTGAACCAAGTGTGGCTACGGCCGGTCCTTGCAAAGGTTAAAACAAAACCAACTTGACAAACTATCGTTGTGGTTTTGATGCGTAGGTAAGAACGGTTCTTGCTAAGCCTGTAGCAGCCACGTAAAACTTGCAACAACAAAATAGAGGACGTCTAACTTGTTTTTGCAGGGCATGTTGTGATGTGATATGGTCAAGACATGATGCTAAATTTTATTGTATGAGATGATCATGTTTTGTAACCAAGTTATCGGCAACTGGCAGGATCCATATGGTTGTCGCTTTATTGTATGCAATGCAATCACGCTATAATGCTTTACTTTATCACTAAGCGGTAGCGATAGTCGTGGAAGCATAAGATTGGCGAGACGACAACGATGCTACGATGGATATCAAGGTGTCGCGCCGGTGACGATGGTGATCATAACGGTACTTCGGAGATGGAGATCACAAGTACAAGATGATGATGGCCATATCATATCACTTATATTGATTGCATGTGATGTTTATCTTTTATGCATCTTATCTTGCTTTGATTGATGGTAGCATTATAAGATGATCCCTCACTAAATTATCAAAGTATAAGTGTTCTCCCTGACTATGCACCGTTGCGAAAGTTCTTCGTGCTGAGACACCACGTGATGATCGGGTGTGATAGGCTCTACGTTCAAATACAACAGGTGCAAAACAGTTGCACACACAGAATACTCAGGTTAAACTTGATGAGCCTAGCATATAATAGATATGGCCTCGGAACACAGAGACCGAAAGGTCGAGCGTGAATCATATAGTAGATATGATCAACATAGTGATGTTCACCATTGATACTACTCCATCTCACGTGATGATCGGACATGGTTTAGTTGATTTGGATCACGTGATCACTTAGAAGATTAGAGGGATATCTTTCTAAGTGGGAGTTCTTAAGTAATATGATTAATTGAACTTAAATTTATCATGAACTTAGTACCTGATAGTATCTTGCTTGTTTATGTTTGATTGTAGATAGATGGCCCGTGCTGTTGTTCCGTTGAATTTTAATGCGTTCCTTGAGAAAGCAAAGTTGAAAGATGATGGTAGCAATTACATGGACTGGTTCCGTAACTTGAGGATTATCCTCATTGCTGCATAGAAGAATTACGTCCTGGAAGCACTGCTAAGTGCCAAGCCTGCTGCAGGAGCAACACCAGATGTTATGAACGTCTGGCAGAGCAAAGCTAATGACTACTCGATAGTTCAGTGTGTCATGATTTACGGCTTAGAACCGGGTCTTCAACAACGTTTTGAACATCATGGAGCATATGAGATGTTTCAGGAGTTGAAGTTAATATTTCAAGCAAATGCCCGGATTGAGAGATATGAAGTCCCCAATAAGTTCTATAGCTGCAAGATGGAGGAGAATAGTTCTGTCAGTGAACATATACTCAAAATGTCTGGGTATCATAATCACTTGACTCAACTGGGAGTTAATCTTCCTGTTGATAGTGTCATTGACAGAGTTCTTCAATCACTGCCACCAAGCTACAAAAGCTTCGTAATGAACTATAATATGCAAGGGATGAATAAGATTATTCCCGAGCTCTTCGCGATGCTAAAAGCCGCGGAGGTAGAAATCAAGAAGGAGCATCAAGTGTTGATGGTCAATAAGACCACCAGTTTCAAGAAAAAGGGCAACGGGAAGAAGAAGGGGAACTTCAAGAAGAACAGTAAACAAGTTGCTGCTCAGGAGAAGAAACCCAAGTCTGGACCTAAGCCTGAGACTGAGTGCTTCTACTTCAAGCAGAATGGTCACTGGAAGCGGAACTGCCCCAAGTATTTGGCGGATAAGAAGGATGGCAAAGTGAACAAAGGTATATGTGATATACATGTTATTGATGTGTACCTTACTAATGCTCGTAGTAGCACCTGGGTATTTGATACTGGTTCTGTTGCTAACATTTGCAACTCGAAATAGGGGCTACGGATTAAGCGAAGATTGGCTAAGGACGAGGTGATGATGCGCGTGGGAAATGGTTCCAAAGTCGATGTGATCGCGGTCGGCACGCTACCTCTACATCTACTTTAGGGATTAGTATTAGACCTAAATAATTGTTATTTAGTGCCAGCGTTGAGCATGAACATTATATCTGGATCTTGTTTGATGCGAGACGGTTATTCATTTAAATCAGAGAATAATGGTTGTTCTATTTATATGAGTAATATCTTTTATGGTCATGCACCCTTGAAGAGTGGTCTATTTTTTATGAATCTCGATAGTAGTGATACACATATTCATAATGTTGAAACCAAAAGATGCAGAGTTGATAATGATAGTGCAACTTATTTGTGGCACTGCCGTTTAGGTCATATCGGTGTAAAGCGCATGAAGAAACTCCATACTGATGGACTTTTGGAACCACTTGATTATGAATCACTTGGTACTTGCAAACCGTGCCTCATGGGCAAGATGACTAAAACGCCGTTCTCCAGTACTATGGAGAGAGCAACAGATTTGTTGGAAATCATACATACAGATGTATGTGGTCCAATGAATGTTGAGGCTCGTGGCGGATATCATTATTTTCTCACCTTCACAGATGATTTAAACAGATATGGGTATATATACTTAATGAAGCAGAAGTACGAAACATTTGAAAAGTTCAAAGAATTTCAGAGTGAAGTTGAAAATCATCGTAACAAGAAAATAAAGTTTCTACGATCTGATCGTGGAGGAGAATATTTGAGTTACGAGTTTGGTCTACATTTGAAACAAAGCGGAATAGTTTCGCAACTCACGCCACCCGAAACACCACAGCGTAATGGTGTGTCCGAACGTCGTAATCGTACTTTACTAGATATGGTGCGATCTATGATGTCTCTTACAGATTTACCGCTATTGTTTTGGGGTTATGCTTTAGAGATGGCCGCATTCACATTAAATAGGGCACCATCAAAATCCGTTCAGACGATGCCTTATGAACTGTGGTTTGGCAAGAAACCAATGTTGTCGTTTCTGAAAGTTTGGGGCTGCGATGCTTATGTGAAAAAGCTTCAACCTGATAGCTCGAACCCAAATCGGAGAAATGTGTGTTCATAGGATACCCAAAGGAAACTGTTGGGTACACCTTCTATCACAGATCCGAAGGCAAGACTTTTGTTGCTAAATTCAGAGTTTTTCTAGAGAAGGAGTTTCTCTCGAAAGAAGTGAGTGGGAGGAAAGTAGAACTAGATGAGGTAACTGTACCTTCTCCCTTATTGGAAAGTAGTACATCATAGAAACCGGTTTCTGTGACACCTATACCAATTAGTGAGGAAGCTAATGATAATGATCATGAAACTTCAGATCAATTTACTACCGAACCTCGTAGATCAACCAGAGTAAGATCCTGTAACGCCCCAAGACCGATGCTCGAGAAGACTTCCATAGGTTCCGGGTTTCTCCGTGTGTTTCATTTTTGCTTGCTCCTTTTATTTTTGCTTTGCATCATGTCATCATGCCATCATGTCATAAATCTTTTGCATCTCAACTAAATAAATTGTGTGGATCTTCGATCCATTTAAATCGAGGGAAGAGTGACTTCTCTTTATAACATATCCTCCTAATATTTAGGGAGCTATTATAAATATTCCATTAATTTAGAATCACCAAAACACACTTGCAAGTAATTCCCCAGGCCTTTGTTATCTCACATCTTGACCTCAAACTTTGTCCATAAATTCGTTCATCATATTTCGGAGCTCCACCAAAAATCCGAACATTTTGGACCTTCCCAACCCTCACTTCCTATTCAAAACATTTGAATTTAAATCAAATGAGTTTGAATTTAAATATCTCAATCTTGGCTTTTTCTATTTTTTTATTGGAACAAGCACATTTTTGCGACCTCAAGAAAATTATCCGCTGCCTAGGTTCCTTCCCTAATCTTTCATGTCTCTCTTTTCTTTCTTTCTTTCTTTCTTTCTTTCTTTCTTCTACTAAAAGAAAATAAGTTATTTCTGAGAGAGAGAGAGAAGAGGCCCAGTAGCCATTCTATCCCAGCTGGGCCTCCCTCTCTCACGCGCCGGCCCAAGGCCAGGCCCAATCAGCCCCACTGCTTACCCTAACCCATCCCGCATCGCTACTCCCTCTTTCCCTCGTTCCCTCACCGCCGCCAGGAGCCATCTCCTCGATCCCCATCTCCCTCCAGCGCTCTGCTCGAAACCCCCCTCCTCTTGCTCTCTTCCTCACGCACCAGGGAGGAGCCCCGAGCCCTCACACTCTGCCCTCGCGCGCGAGCTCAACCTCGACTCGCCGAGGGCCTCTTCCACCTGCTCCTCGTCGCGCCTCCCTCGGCTGTCGCTCCAGCTGCTCGCCCCGCGCCTCTGCACCGCCGTCTCGCCATGGCGCCCGGACCGGCCTCCCGCGCGCTCGGCTCCTCTTGCCGTCCGCTGCTCCGCCTCCCTCCGGCCGTGCACCTCCCTTCCCGAGGTCCTCCTCGAGCTACCTCGTCGCCCGAGGCAGTGCCTCCCCGCGTCCGGTCGCCGCCGGAGACCATGACCATCGCCATGATTTCCTCCTCTGCTCGTGAGCCGTGCTTCGCTGCTGCGCCTCCCTGGCCTTGCTGCCTCCGCGGGGCACCGGCAGCACATCCACCTCGTCGTCCGATGCTGCTTCATGCCTGCGCCACCCGCTGACCCCGTTGTCACTCCGACCGAAGAGTCCAGGCCGCCGAGCTCTTCGTCTTGCTGTTGCTCCCGACCGGCGAGTCCAGGCCGCCGAGCTCTTCGTCTTGCTGCTGCTCCACCATCGACCTCCTGTTGCTACAGGACCATCCCCACCGGGCGCTGTGAGCGTGTTGTTTCTTCTCCCTCAAGGTCGAAAATACGCCAGTTACATGAAACACCAAGTACCACGACGGTCCTCCAAGAGTTTGGGTTCGACAAGTTCGATGACGCTATTGTACAACTACGTTACCGAGACTGGCAAGACCGACTGAACGAAACCGCCAAGTACCTTTATGAACGGATGCGTCAAGGTCGCTTTGGAAATCGCCAAGTACACCACCGACAAGATCACACGGATGCTCGAAAGAGTGCTGAACAAAACGCCAAGTACCACGACGACCATCGACATGTACCCCTACACCGCATCGGAACGCCGAGTTCCTCTTTGAATGTGTGTATGAGTATCAGGGCCAAAAGACCCGTACACCATTATCGTCTCCAAAAAACCGTGTAACGGAACCGTCAAGTTCGACTACGACTCGTGTAAAGCTATGCGGGATTCCTCGGTCGCCAAGTCTAATGATGCATCAAGTTCCTCGCCATGACCCCGAACATCTATGGAAACCCATGCAACGATAGACATGTACCACTACTGCCGCCCATACTTCTACAGAACGTGTACCACAACCATCGCCGAAGACCCGTGAACGACTAACGATGACCCTCCAAGTTCATCCATGATTTCTATGTGCCAATACCATCGACGTGAACCACTACTTCCACTACGGCATGAGTACAACTGCTACCACTACGAACGTGGCGAGACCGTCTACTTCCGCTATGAACTTGATCCGTTCCGAAAAGTCTCACCTCGAAGGTATAACCCCGAGACGACGCCCATGAACGAATGAATGCATGTTGGATGAGATGCACCCTTTGTCTGCATCGTGTCCGTATTGTCACTCGTTTCCATGCCACTAACTCGTGGGACACGCGGAATCCGGGAGCGCCCCACCATCTTTTGCACGCATCCGCACACTTCTCCTTTGCATCGGTATCTCAATCGAGTTACCGGAGCCGGAACGCTGCTGTGGCATCATTTTCGTTATCGTTGCCGTGGCACCCCTTTTCCTTTCCACCACGGTGAAAAATGCTTCATAATGCTCTTGTCAACTTTTAATAAAATTGCATAAACTTGCACATGTCATTCGCATCATGATAATAACATTTAAATGTTTAAAATTGTTGTTGCACCAATGGATAATTTGCATATGGGGATTTACCAGATTTGTTGTTTGTTATTTCCGGCCTCATTTAAACTTGCCTAAATAGATAATTTCTTATGCTTCTCCTCTTGCCATGTTTAACAAAATTTAATATTGTTGAGTACCTAAACGAGAGAGAACTAAATAATTGATGTGGTGTTTCGTCAATATGCATCCCGATGCATATTGAGCTCCACTTAATTTGTAGTATTGTTTGTTGCACTTTGCCATGCCATGCCTCATTAAACCGGACATGCATCATACTTGGTTGTGCATCATGTCATGCATATGTGGTGGTTGTTTACTATGTTGTTTGCTTCTTTCCGGTGTTGCTTCTTCGGGTTAGTTCCGATAACGTCGCGTTTGTGAGGATTCGTCCGACTTTGTCCATTTGTCTTCTTCATGGACTCGTTCTTCTTCCTTGCGGGATCTCAGGCAAGATGACCATACCCTCGAAATCCCTTCTATCTTTGCTTGCTAGTTGCTCGCTCTATTGCTATGCCTATGCTGCGATACCTACCACTTGCTATATCAGGACTCCCATTTTGCCATGAGCCTCTAATCCACCTTGTCCTAGCAAACCATTGTTTGGCTATGTTACCACTTTGCTCAGCCCCTCTTATAGCATTGTTAGTTGCAGGTGAAGATGAAGTTTGTTCCTTGTTGGAACATGGATATGTTGTTCCTTGTTGGAACATGGATTTTTGTTGGGATATCACAATATCTCTTATTTAATTAATGCATCTATATACTTTGTAAAGGGTGGAAGGCTCGGCCTTATGCCTGGTGTTTTGTTCCACTCTTGCCGCCCTAGTTTCCGTCATCCCGGTGTTATGTTCCTTGATTTTGCGTTCCTTACGCGGTTGGGTTATAATGGGAACCCCTTGATAGTTCACCTTGAATAAAACTCCTCCAGCAAGGCCCAACATTGGTTTTACCATTTGCCACCTAGCCTTTTCTTTCCCTTGGGTTCTACAGACTCAAGGGTCATCTTTATTTAAACCCCCGAGCCAGTGCTCCTCTGAGTGTTGGTCCAACCTGTCAGCTGCCGGTGGCCACCAGGGGCAACTCTGGGCTGGCCTACCGGAACCTTGGACAATCCGGTGTGCCCTGAGAACGAGATATGTGCAGCTCCTATCGGGATTTGTCGGTACATTCGGGTGGCTTTTCTGGTCTTGTTTTACCATTGTCGAGATGTCTTGTAACCGGGATTCCGAGTCTGATCGGGTTGTCTTGGGAGAAGGAATATCCTTCGTTGACCGTGAGAGCTTGTGACGGGCTAAGTTGGGACACCCCTGCAGGGATTTGAACTTTCGAAAGCCGTGCCCGCGGTTATGGGCAGATGGGAATTTGTTAATGTCCGGTTGTAGAAAACCTAAAACTTACCTTAATTAAAATGCATCAACCGCGTGTGTAGCCGTGATGGTCTCTTCTCGGCGGGGTCCGAGAAGTGAACACGGTGTTGGAGTAATGCTTGAACGTAAGTAGTCTAGGATCACTTCTTGATCATAGATTCTCGAACGTGCTTTGCCTTCTCTTCTCGCTCTCATTTGCGTATGTTAGCCACCATATATGCTAGTGCTTGTTGCAGCTCCACCTCATACCTTTTACCCTTCCTATAAGCTTAAATAGTCTTGATCGTGAGGGTGTGAGATTGCTGAGTCCCCGTGACTCATAGATTACATCCAAAACCAGTTGCAGGTGCCGATGAAACCGTGCAGGTGATGCAACCCAGATCAAGGAGGAGCTCGATGAAGATTTTGTTCATTGTGTTGTTTCGTTTTAGTTGATCAGTAGTGGAGCCCAGTCGGGTCAATCGGGGATCTGTAGCATTAGGGGTGGTCTTCTTTTATTTTGGTTCCGTAGTCGGACCTTGATTTTATCTTGATGATGTAATGCTATATTCATGTATTGTGTGAAGTGGCGATTGTAAGCCAACTATGTACCTCTTTCCTTATTTGGGTTCGACAAGTTCGATGACGCTATTGTACAACTACGTTACCGAGACCGGCAAGACCGACTGAACGAAACCACCAAGTACCTCTATGAACGGATGCGTCAAGGTCGCTTTGGAAATCGCCAAGTACACCACCGACAAGATCACACGGATGCTCGAAAGAGTGCTGAACAAAACGCCAAGTACCACGACGACCATCGACATGTACCCCTACACCGCATCGGAACACCGAGTTCCTCTTCGGATGTGTGTACGACTATCAGGGCGAAAAGACACGTACACCATTATCGTCTCCAAAGAACCGTGTAACGAAACCGTCAAGTTCGACTACGACTCGTGTACGGCTATGCGGGATTCCTCGGTCGCCAAGTCAACGATGCATCAAGTTCCTCGCCGTGACCCCGAACATCTATGGAAACCCGTGCAACGATAGACATGTACCACTACTGCCGCCCATACTTCTACAGAATGTGTACCACAACCATCACCGAAGACCCGTGAACGACTAACGATGACCCTCCAAGTTTATCCACGATTTCTTTGTGCCACTACCATCGACGTGAACCACTACTTCCACTATGGCATGAGTACAACTACTACCACTACGAACGTGGCGAGACCGTCTACTTCCGCTACGAACTTGATCCGTTCCGAAAAGTCTCACCTCGAAGGTATAACCCTGAGACGACGCCCGTGAACGAATGAATGCATGTTGGATGAGATGCACCCTTTGTCTGCACCATGTCCGTATTGTCACTCGTTTCCATGCCACTAACTCGTGGGACACCCGGAATCCGGGAGCGCCCCACCATCTTTTGCATGCATCCGCACACTTCTCCTTTGCATCGGTATCTCAATCGAGTTACCGGAACCGGAATGCTACCGTGGCATCGTTTTCGTTATCGTTGCCGTGGCACCCCTTTTCCTTTCCACCACGGTGACAAATGCTTCATAATGCTCTTGTCAAATTTTAATAAAATTGCATAAACTTGCACATGTCATTCGCATCATGATAATAACATTTAAATGTTTAAAATTGTTGTTGCACCAAATGGATAATTTGCATATGGGGATTTACCGGATTTGTTGTTTGTTATTTCCGGCCTTATTTAAACTTGCCTAAATAGATAATTTCTTATGCTTCTCCTCTTGCCATGTTTAACAACATTTAATATTGTTGAGTACCTAAACGAGAGAGAACTAAATAATTGATGTGGTTTTCGTCAATATGCATCCCGATGCATATTGAGCTCCACTTAATTTGTAGTATTGTTTGTTGCACTTTGCCATGCCATGCCTCATTAAACCGGACATGCATCATACTTGGTTGTGCATCATGTCATGCATATGTGGTGGTTGTTTACTATGTTGTTTGCTTCTTTCCGGTGTTGCTTCTTCGGGTTAGTTCCGATAACGTCGCGTTTGTGAGGATTCGTCCGACTTTGTCCATTTGTCTTCTTCATGGACTCGTTCTTCTTCCTTGCGGGATCTCAGGCAAGATGACCATACCCTCGAAATCCCTTCTATCTTTGCTTGCTAGTTGCTCGCTCTATTGCTATGCCTATGCTGCGATACCTACCACTTGCTATATCAGGACTCCCATTTTGCCATGAGCCTCTAATCCACCTTGTCCTAGCAAACCGTTGTTTGGCTATGTTACCGCTTTGGTCAGCCCCTCTTATAGCGTTGTTAGTTGCAGGTGAAGATGAAGTTTCTTCCTTGTTGGAACATGGTTATCTTGTTCCTTGTTGGAACATGGATTTTTGTTGGGATATCACAATATCTCTTATTTAATTAATGCATCTATATACTTGGTAAAGGGTGGAAGGCTCGGCCTTATGCCTGGTGTTTTGTTCCACTCTTGCCGCCCTAGTTTCCGTCATACCGGTGTTATATTCCTTGATTTTGCGTTCCTTACGCGGTTGGGTTATAATGGGAACCCCTTGATAGTTCACCTTGAATAAAACTCCTCCAGCAAGGCCCAACATTGGTTTTACCATTTGCCACCTAGCCTTTTCTTTCCCTTGGGTTCTACAGACTCAAGGGTCATCTTTATTTAAACCCCCGGGCCAGTGCTCCTCTGAGTGTTGGTCCAACCTGTCAGCTGCCGGTGGCCACCAGGGGCAACTCTGGGCTGGCCTACCGGAACCTTGGAAAATCCGGTGTGCCCTGAGAACGAGATATGTGCAGCTCCTATCGGGATTTGTCGGTACATTCGGGTGGCTTTTCTGGTCTTGTTTTACCATTGTCGAGATGTCTTGTAACCGGGATTCCGAGTCTGATCGGGTTGTCTTGGGAGAAGGAATATCCTTCGTTGACCGTGAGAGCTTGTGACGGGCTAAGTTGGGACACCCCTGCAGGGATTTGAACTTTCGAAAGCCGTGCCCGCGGTTATGGGCAGATGGGAATTTGTTAATGTCCGGTTGTAGAAAACCTAAAACTTACCTTAATTAAAATGCATAAACCGCGTGTGTAGCCGTGATGGTCTCTTCTCGGCGGGGTCCGGGAAGTGAACACGGTGTTGGAGTAATGCTTGAACGTAAGTAGTCTAGGATCACTTCTTGATCATAGATTCTCGAACGTGCTTTGCCTTCTCTTCTCGCTCTCATTTGCGTATGTTAGCCACCATATATGCTAGTGCTTGCTTCAGCTCCACCTCATACCTTTTACCCTTCCTATAAGCTTAAATAGTCTTGATCGCGAGGGTGTGAGATTGCTGAGTCCCCGTGACTCATAGATTACTTCCAAAACCAGTTGCAGGTGCCGATGAAACCGTGCATGTGACGCAACCCAGCTCAAGGAGGAGCTCGATGAAGATTCTGTTCATTGTGTTGTTTCGTTTTAGTTGATCAGTAGTGGAGCCCAGTCGGGTCGATCGGGGATCTATAGAATTAGGGGTGGTCTTCTTTTATTTTGTTTTTGTAGTTGGACCTTGATTGTATCTTGATGATGTAATGCTATATTCATGTATTGTGTGAAGTGGCGATTGTAAGCCAACTATGTACCTCTTTCCTTATTCATTACATGGGTTGTGTGAAGATTACCTCATTTGCGACATTGCTTACAATGCGGTTATGCCTCTAAGTCCTGCTCCGACACGTGGGAGATATAGCCGCAATCGTGGGCGTTACAGATCCGCACCAGAGTGGTACAGTAATCCTGTTCTGGAAGTCATGCTACTAGATCATGATGAACCTACGAACTATGAAGAAGCGATGGTGAGCCCAGATTCCGCAAAATGGCTAGAAGCCATGAAATCTGAGATGGGATCCATGTATGAGAACAAAGTGTGGACTTTGGTTGACTTGACCGTTGATGGGCAAGTAATTGAGAATAAATGGATCTTCAAGAAGAAGACTGACGTTGACGGTAATGTTACTGTCTACAAAGCTTGACTTGTTGCGAAAGGTTTTCGACAAGTTCAAGGGATTGACTACGATGAGACCTTCTCACCCGTAGCGATGCTTAAGTCTGTCCGAATCATGTTAGCGATTGCCACATTTTATGATTATGAAATTTGGCAGATGGATGTCAAAGCTGCATTCCTGAATGGATTTCTGGAAGAAGAGTTGTATATGATGCAACCAGAAGGTTTTGTCGATCCAATGGGAGCTAACAAAGTGTGCAAGCTCCAGCGATCCATTTATGGACTGGTGCAAGCCTCTCAGAGTTGTAATAAACGCTTTGATAGTGTGATCAAAGCATTTGGTTTTCTACAGACTTTTGGAGAAGCCTGTATTTACAAGAAAGTGAGTGGGAGCTCTGTAGCATTTCTGATATTATATGTGGATGACATATTATTGATTGGAAATGATATAGAATTTCTGGATAGTATAAAGGGATACTTGAATAAGAGTTTTTCAATGAAAGACCTCGGTGAAGCTGCTTACATATTAGGCATGAAGATCTATAGAGATAGATCAAGATGCTCAATTGGACTTTCACAAAGCACATACCTTGACAAAATTTTGAAGAAGTTCAAAATGGATCAAGCAAAGAAAGGGTTCTTGCCTGTGTTACAAGGTGTGGAGTTGAGTAAGACTCAATTTCCGACCATAGCAGAAGATAGAGAGAAAATGAAAGATGTTCCCTATGCTTCAGCCATAGGCTCTATCATGTATGCAATGCTGTGTACCAGACCTGATGTGTGCCTTGCTATAAGTCTAGCAGGGAGGTACCAAAGTAATCCAGGAGTGGATCACTGGACAGCGGTCAAGAACATCCTGAAGTACCTGAAAAGGACTAAGGATATGTTTCTCGTATATGGAGGTGACAAAGAGCTCATCGTAAATGGTTACGTTGATGCAAGCTTTGACACTGATCCGGACGATTCTAAATCGCAAACCGGATACGTGTTTACATTAAACAGTGGAGCTGTCAGTTGGTGCAGTTCTAAAAAAAGCGTCGTGGCGGGATCTACATGTGAAGCGGAGTACATAGCTGCTTCGGAAGCAACAAATGAAGGAGTCTGGATGAAGGACTATCCGATCTAGGTGTCATACCTAGTGCATCGGGTCCAATGAAAATCTTTTGTGACAATACTGGTGCAATTGCCTTGGCAAAGGAATCCAGATTTCACAATAGAACCAAGCACATCATGAGACGCTTCAATTCCATTTGGGATTTAGTCCAAGTGAGAGACATAGAAATTTGCAAGATACATACGGATCTGAATGTTGCAGACCCGCTGACTAAGCCTCTTCCACGAGCAAAACATGATCAGCACCAAGGCTGCATGGCCGTTAGAATCATTACTGTGTAATCTAGATTATTGACTCTAGTGCAAGTGGGAGACTGGAAGGAAATATGCCCTAGAGGAAATAATAAAAGTTATTATTTATTTCCTTAGATCATGATAAATGTTTATTATTCATGCTAGAATTGTATTAACCAGAAACATAATACATGTGTGAATACATAGACAAACAGAGTGTCACTAGTATGCCTCTACTTGACTAGCTCGTTGATCAAAGATGGTTATGTTTCCTGGCCATAGACATGAGTTGTCATTTGATTAATGGGATCACATCATTAGGAGAATGATGTGATTGACTTGACCCATTCCGTTAGCTTAGCACTTGATCGTTTAGTTTGTTGCTATTGCTTTCTTCATAACTTATACATGTTCCTATGACTATGAGATTATGCAACTCCCGTTTACCGGAGGAACACTTTGTGTGCTACCAAACATCACAACGTAACTGGGTGATTATAAAGGAGCTCTACAGGTGCCTCCAAAGGTACTTGTTGGGTTGGCGTATTTCGAGATTAGGATTTGTCACTCCGATTGTCGGAGAGGTATCTCTGGGCCCTCTCGGTAATGCACATCACTCAAGCCTTGCAAGCATTGCAACTAATAAGTTAGTTGCGGGATGATGTATTATGGAACGAGTAAAGAGACTTTCCGGTAACGAGATTGAACTAGGTATTGAGATACTAACGATCGAATCTTGGGCAAGTAACATACCGATGACAAAGGGAACAACGTATGTTGTTATGCGGTCTGACCGATAAAGATCTTCGTAGAATATGTAGGAGCCAATTTGAGCATCCATGTTCCCTATTGGTTATTGACCGGAGACGTGTCTCGGTCATGTCTACATAGTTCTCGAACCCGTAGGGTCCGCACGCTTAAAGTTCGGTGACGATCGTAATTAGGGTTTTTGTGTTTTGATGTACCGAAGGTTGTTCGGAGTCCCGGATGTGATCACGGACATGATGAGGAGTCTCGAAATGGTCGAGACATAAATATTGATATATTGGAAGCCTATACTTGGATATCGGAAACGTTCCGGGTGAAATCGGGATTTTACCGGAGTACCGGGGGGGTTACCGGAACCCCCGCGAGGGTTAATGGGCCTACATGGGCCCTAAGGGAGAAGAGGAGGGCCGGCCAGGGCAGGCCGCGCGCCCCCTCCCCCTAGTCCAAATAGGACAAGGGAGGGGGGCAGCGCCCCCCTTTCCTCTTTCCCCCTTCCCCTTTCCTTCTCCAACAAGGCAAGAGGGGGGGAGTCCTACTCCCGGTGGGAGTAGGACTCCTCCAGGCGCACCCCTAGGGTCGGACGCACCTCCCCCTCTCCCTCCTTTATATACGGAGGCAAGGGGACACCCCATGACACACAAGTTGATCTTCGTGATCGTTCCTTAGTCGTGTGCGGTGCCCCCTTCCACCATATTCCACCTCGGTCATATCGTTGCAGTGCTTAGGCGAAGCCCCGCGTCGGTAGAACATCATCACCGTCATCACATCGTCGTACTGATGAAATTCTCCCTCAACACTTGGCTGGATCGGAGTTTGCCTCTACTTGATTAGCTCGTTGAATCAATGATGGTTATGTTTCCTAACCACAGACATGAGTTGTCAATTGATTAACGGTATCACATCATTAGGGAATTATGTGATTGACTTGACCCATCCTTTAGCTTAGCACGATGATCGTTTAGTTTGTTGCTATTGCTTTCTCCATAACTTATACATGTTCCTATGACTATGAGATCATGCAACTTATGAATACCGGAGGAACACTTTGTGTGCCACCAAACGTCACAACGTAACTGGGTGATAATAAAGGTGCTCTATAGGTGTCTCCAATGGTGTTTGTTGAGTTGGCATAGATCGAGATTAGGATTTGTCACTCTAAGTATCGGAGAGGTATCTCTAGGCCTCTTGGTAATGCACATCACTATAAGCCTTGCAAGCATTGTGACTAATGAGTTAGTTGCGGGATGATGCATTACCAAACGAGTAAAGAGACTTGCTGGTAATGAGATTGAACTAGGTACTGAGATACCAACGATCGAATATCGGGCAAGTAACATACCGATGACAAAGGGAACAACGTATGTTGTTATGCGGTTTGACCGATAAAGATCTTCGTAGAATATGTAGGAACCAATATGAGCATCCAGGTTCCGCTATTGGTTATTGACCGGAAGTGAGTCTTGGTCATGTCTACATAATTCTCGGACCCATAGGGTCCGCACGCTTAACGTTCGATGACGATCGGTATTATGAGTTTATGTGTTTTGATGAACCGAAGGTTGTTCGGTGATACGTCTCCAACGTATCTATAATTTTTTATTGTTCCATGCTATTATATTATCAACCTTGGATGTTTTATATGCATTTATATGCTATTTTATATGATTTTTGGGACTAACCTATTAACCTAGATCCCAGTGCGAGTTTCTGTTTTCCCCTTGTTTTTGAGTATCGCAGAAAAGGAAAATCAAACGGAGTCCAATTGAGCTGAAATTTCACGGAGATCATTTTTGGACCAGAAGAAGCCCACGGAGTACCGGAGATGGGCCAGAAGAGTCCCAAGGTCACCACGAGGGTGGGGGCGCGCCCGCCTACCTCGTGGCCGCCTCGGGGACCCCCCTGACTTGTTCCCGACTCCAACATCTCTTATATAACCCCAAACTTCCAGAAAGAAACCTAGATCAGGAGTTCCGCCGCCGCAAGCCTCTGTAGCCATCGAAAACCAATCTAGACCCATTCCGGCACCCTGCCGGAGGGGGGGAATCCCTCTCTGGTGGCCATCTTCATCATCTCGGCGCTCTCCATGACGAGAAGGGAGTAGTTCACCCTCGGGGCTGAGGGTATGTACCAGTTTCTATGTGTTTGATCTCTCTCTCTCTCTCTCTCTCTCGTGTTCTTGATTTGGCACGATCTTGATGTATCGCGAGCTTTGCTATTATAGTTGGATCTTATGATGCTTCTCCCCCTCTACTCTCTTGTAATGGATTGAGTTTTCCCTTTGAAGTTATCTTATCGGATTGAGTCTTTAAGGATTTGAGAACACTTGATGTATGTCTTGCATGTGCTTACCTGTGGCGATAATGGGATATCACGTGATCAACTTGATGTATGTTTTGGTGATCAACATGCGAGTTCCGTGACCTCGTGAACTTATGCATAGGGGTTGGCACACGTTTTCATGTTGACTCCCCGGTCGAAACTTTGGGGCACTCTGTGAAGTTCTTTGTGTTGGTTGAATAGATGAATCTGAGATTGTGTGATGCATATCGTATAATCATACCCATGGGTATGCACTCTCACCTTCCATCATTGCTAGCCTCTTCGATACCGTGCATTGACCTTTCTCACCTTGAGAGTTGGTGCAAACTTCGCCAGTGTATCCAAACCCCATGATATGATACGCTTTATCACACATAAACCTCATTATACCTTCCCTCAAACCAGCCACCATACCTACCTATTATGGCATTTCCATAGCCATTCCGAGATATATTGCCATGCAACTTTCCACCGTTCCGTTCATCATGACACACATCATCATTGTCATATTGCCTTGCATGATCATTTAGTTCACATCATATTTGTGGTAAGGCCACCATGCATAATTTATCATACATGTCACTCTTGATTCATTGCCCTTCCCGGTACACTGCCGGAGGCATTCATATAGAGTCATACTTTGTGTAGAGACCAGACCTCAAACAGTCTAATCTCTGTGCTCCGGTGTCATCCCTGGATCAGTAATGCTGACACCACACAGTACTCGGAGGATTTATAGCAGAGTAGCAATGACACACTTATTACATCGAGTGTCTCAAAAGAGAACTTATTACAATAAATATGGCTTAAGGCCATCTAAATATGATAACAACGGAAGGCTTGGAAGATAAGTGAGTCCATCAACTCCAATGGCATCACTGAGTATAGAACCACGACCTAAAAACTCCTTAATCGTCGTCTGAAAAGTGTGCAACATTAACGTTGCAGCCCAAAACGGGTCAGCACATGGAATATGCTGGCAAGGTAACACATAGAGAGTAATGGAATGAAACAACTATACTATATGCATATTTGTCTGGTGGAAAGCTCTATGGTTACAGTTTTGCGTAAAGCCAATTTTTCCCTACTTCAAAGGAATATAATTTATTTAACTATCAGGGTAGTTGTTAAACATTGAGAATGGTTGACAGCATTCTCAATCCCAATTAAGCATCATCATTTAACATAACCCAACAAAATTAATTTAGAGTAACATGTTGAGATTCACATGATAATCCAAGTACTAGATACTCAAGATGTCCATAACCGGGGACATGGCTAACCATGATTAGTTTATTACACTCTGCAGAGATTTGCGCACTTTTCCCCACAAGACTCGATCGCCTCTGTTTGGTTTCTCGCACTACATGGTGTTTGAGAAGACGGATGATCGAGACATAGTCTTTCAGAAGCGCTAGCACCTTACGATCGGGTAGACCGTACCACCTACATCCCCTACATCTGCTAGTCTACCACTAAAAGAGTTCGCACGACTTAGTCAACTATTCTAGAGCCCATAATAGCTTGTGGCTGCACATGGAAGTTTCTAGTATGAATAGTCTCATGATCCCTTTGAGCCTGGGTGGCGGTCCAAAAGAAAACAGGCAAGTCCTGGAATACCCAGGTGCCTCAATCCACCCAGATGTGTGTTTAAGTTGCCACCTTAGATAAACCATTAATTAACAAAACTCACATCTGTCATGGATATCACTCACCCAATCCACGTCTACTAGCATAGCATGGCATAATAAGCAAACGTAGAAGTAACTCCCAAAGGTTTGATAATGAACAGGTAATAGGTACTACCTCAACTACTTCCCATCCCACAATTTAATTAGAATCCTAATCATGCAATGTGTGAGGATTTGATCTAATGCAATAAAACTGGGTAGTAGAAAAGGTATGATCAAAGTGTTACTTGCCTTGCTGATGATCCGGGAAACCAAATGATTCGATGTAACAAGCGGCGCACTCCGGGTATTCTATCGCAGACAAATAAACAAGCATACAGAAAGTACTCAACTAATGCACAGGTAAAACTCAAATAAGAGATCTAACCAGAAGGTTCAACTTAAGAACTCCGGTTGGCAAAAAGAAATCAAATCGAATGAAGCAACGAAAGTCAAATGGCGAAAGAAAACAACTTCGTTCTACTAATTTGGACCTAAGGCAATTTTTACAGTAGAAAAATCTTGTTTAAGTTGGTTAAATGGATAGAGGGTTTCGAGACGAAACTCTAGGCGCTTGAATCGCCTAATTCTGATAAACGAGCGAAAAGTTATACTAAAACGAAAATCGGATCAGGAATCACGATCAGAAAAATCGTGGATTTAATCCGAAAAAAAGAAAAACGATGAACGTTCGTTAGAACGAACGAACGGACGAAAGCTCACTATTTAAATAAACTGGAAAAACCGATCTATTTAAAAAAACGGAATCTAAAAAAACCGACGGAAAAACCGACGAAATCCGATCTATTTTTTATTTAAAAAAACCGATGGCACGGAAGTCGAGGCACGGCGAACCTCGGGCGGCGGAATCCGGCGGCGACGGCGGCGCAGGCGGGCGGCGGCGGCGCGTGGGCACGGGGCGGCTAGGGTTTGCTGGGGCTGGGGCTGGGCCTCCCCCGGCTTATAAAGGGCGAGTCGGGCCGGAGTCCGGATAGGACACGGCCCGTAGGTCAGTTCGTTTTTTTTATATACGCGCAGAAGAAAAATAAAAAGAAATACTAAACGGACTCCAAAAATTCCGAAATATATTTTCACGGGCTTCTAAAATCAAGCTGCACAAGGTGAACATTTATTTTGGAACTAAAAGCAATTTTGAAAAACGCACATTTTTTCTAAATTCAAATAAAACAACGAAAAACTCCGAAATAAAATCTTATTTGATATTATTATTAAATCCTCAATATTTCTTTATTTTTGGAAAGTCATTTTATTCCCTCTCTCATATTTTTGTAATAGAAATAATTGATGATAAAATAAATAAAATCAAATGATCCTATTCTCAAAATTTGAGAAAACTCAAATATGAAAATAACGAAATCCCCAACTCTCTCCGTGGGTCATTGAGTTGCGTAGAATTTCTAGATCAACCAAAATGCAAAATAAAATATGATATGCATAGATGATCTAATGTATAACATTCCAAATTAGAAATTTGGGATGTTACAAACCTACCCCCCTTAAGATGAATCTCGCCCTCGAGATTCGGGTTGGCTAGAAAATAGGTGAGGGTGGTCCTTGTGCAAATCTTCCTCTCGCTCCCAGGTGGCTTCATCCTCTGTGTGGTGGTTCCACTGAACTTTGCAAAACTTGATAACCTTGCTGCGAGTGACTCGACTGGCAAATTCGAGGATCTTAACTGGTTTCTCCTCGTAGGTCAAATCGTTATCCAACTGAATAGTTTCCAATGGCACTGTGTCTCTCAACGGTATGTCAGCCATCTCCGCGTGGCACTTCTTCAACTGGGAAACGTGGAACACATCATGAACTCCTGACAATCCTTCAAGCAATTCCAACTTGTAGGCCACTTCTCCCATACGTTCCAAAACTCGGTAGGGTCCTACAAATCGTGGCGCTAACTTCCCTTTAACTCCAAAATGCTTTGTTCCTCGAAGTGGAGATACTCGAAGATAAGCTCTATCTCCAACTTCATAAACTGTCTCCTTGCGTTTAGAATCTGCATAACTTTTCTGTCTAGACTGGGCTACCTTGAGCCTATCACGAATCAACTTCACCTTCTGTTCAGACTCTTTAATCAAGTCAGGTCCAAACAACTGGCGGTCTCCAACTTCGTCCCATGATAACGGTGTCCTGCACCTCCTTCCGTACAAGGCTTCGAAAGGGGCCATCTTTAAACTAGTTTGGTAACTATTGTTGTAGGAGAACTCTGCATATGGCAAATTATCGTCCCAACTAGATCCATAATCAAGCGCACAAGCTCTCAGCATATCCTCCAAAATCTGATTGACTCTCTCGGTCTGTCCATCTGTCTGTGGATGAAAAGTTGTACTGAATTCTAGCCTGGTACCCAAAGTTTCATGCAACTGCTTCCAGAACTTTGAGGTAAACTGGGTTCCTCTATCTGATACGATACTCCTTGGAACTCCATGCAGACATACGATCCTGGTCATGTATATCTTTGCCAACTTAACACTGGTGTAAGTGGTCTTTACTGGGATGAAATGAGCTACTCTCGTCAATCGATCGACTACAACCCAAATCGAGTCATAGCCTGAACGAGTCCTGGGTAATCCCGTGATAAAATCCATGCCTAGCTTATCCCACTTCCATTCGGGTATCGACAATGGTTGTAACAATCCTGCTCGCTTCTGATGCTCTGCCTTTACTCTCTGACATAATTCACAAACTGCTACATACTCCGCAATATCCTTCTTCATTCCGGTCCACCAGAAAATATCTTTCAAATCAAAATACATCTTGGTATTTCCTGGGTGAATTGAATATGGTGAATCATGTGCCTCTTGCAAAATCAACTTCCTGATCTCCGGGTCATTGGGCACGTAAACGTGGTCTTCAAACCATAGGGTGTCATGCTCATCCTCACGAAATCCTTTAGCTTTTCCTTTGCTCAGTTTCTCCTTAATAGCGACAATTTCTTTGTCGGTCTTCTAAGCTTCTCTGATTCTAACCATCAAAGTTGACTGAAGCTCCAATGCTGCTACATACCCTCTAGGAACTATTTCCACACATAGTTCACGAAGATTTTCTGCTAACTCCTTGGGTATTTCTCCCATCATTAACGTATTGACATGGCTCTTACGGCTTAATGCGTCAGCTACTACATTAACCTTTCCGGGGTGATAATGCAATTTCATATCATAATCCTTGATGAGCTCCAACCATCTCCTTTGTCTGAGGTTTAACTCCTTCTGTGTGAAGATGTATTTCAAACTCTTATGATCCGTGTACACCTCACAATGATTTCCAATCAGAAAATGTCTCCATGTTGTCAATGCATGCACTACGGCTGCTAACTCCAAATCATGCGTAGCATAATTCAACTCATGAGGCTTCAGTTGTCTTGATGCATATGAAACAACTCTCCCTTCCTGCATAAGCACTGCTCCAAGTCCTCGACGTGAAGCGTCGCAATACACCTCATAATCTTTGGTCTGGTCTGGCAAAATCAACACTGGTGAGGTAACCAAACGTTTCTTCAACTCCTGAAAACTAGCCTCACATTCCTCTGTCCATATGAACTTGGTATCTTTCTTTAACAACTCTGTCATAGGCTTCGCAATCTTTGAGAAATTCTCAATAAATCTCCGGTAGTATCCTGCTAGTCCAAGAAAACTCCGGATCTCTCCAACTGTTGTTGGGGTTTCCCACTTGGTCACGGTATCAACTTTAGTGGGTCTACTGCTATTCCTTCTCTGGATATAACATGTCCGAGGAATCCTACTTCCTTCAACCAAAACTCACATTTGCTGAACTTGGCATATAATTGATGTTCTCTGAGCTTTCCAAGTACCAAACGCAAATGCTCCTTATGCTCCTCTTCATTCTTTGAATAAACCAGGATATCATCAATGAACACTACGACGAACTTATCCAAAAACTCCATAAACACTTTATTCATCATGTTCATAAAATAGGCAGGTGCATTAGTCAGACCAAATGACATAACGGTATACTCGTACAGCCCATACCTGGTGGTAAAAGCTGTCTTCAGAATATCCTGTTCTCGAATCTTCAACTGGTGGTATCCTGATCGCAGATCGATCTTGGAAAATACCTTAGCTCCTTGCAATCGATCAAACAGATTGTTGATCATTGGTAGTGGTACTTCATTGATAATCAACAACCATCCTTAACGATCCATCCTTCTTCTCCACTAGAAGTACTGGCGATCCCCAAGGCGAAGAACTTGGGCGAATATATCCTTTATCCAGTAACTCCTTAATCTGCTTCTTAATTTCCACCAAATCCTTTGCTGGCATCCTATATGGTCTCTTTGATATTGGCCCTGTGCCTGGCAATAGCTCAATCAAAAACTCAATATCTCTATCCGGTGGCATGCCTGGCAACTCTTCTGGAAATACTTCAGGAAAATCCCTTACCACTGGTACTTCCTCCTGCACAACTCCTGTTAAGCAATTTACTTGGGTCCTCTTTGGCACATGCCGGGATACATACTTGATCCTTCTCCCTTCTGGGGTGGTAAGCAAAATTGACTTACTAGCTCATTCAATATTCCCTTCATACTTTGATAACCAATCCATGCCTAATATCACATCCAATCCTTGGGATTCCAATACTATTAGGTCTGAGGGAAAAACATAGTTACCAATCCTTAATGGTAACCGATCACACCATAGACTAGCCACATACTGTGCTCCAGGCGAGGTTACTAACATGGGTGACCTAAGGGCTTGGGTTGATAGGTTATACTTATCCACAAATCCCCTTGAGATGTATGAATGCGATGCACCAGTATCAAAAAGAACGAGTGCAGTAAATGACTTAACCAAAAACTTACCTATTACTGCATCGGGCTGAGCTTCAACCTCCTCCACGCTAACGTGGTTCACCTGTCCCCTGTTGAAAGGGTTCGGCTTCTTCCCAGAATTTCCATTGGCATTTTGGCCTTCAGGACATTCATTGGCATAATGTCCGGTCTTCTGACACTTAAAGCAAGTGACTTGGCTTAGGTCCTTCTTGGCTGGGGTTGATGGGTTGGTGCGATTCTGGCCGTTACTTCCTCCATTGCCATTACCATTCTTATTGTGATTGTGGGAGCTACCTCCTCCATGGGTATGCTGAAAATGTCCTCCCGATCTAGGGGTAAAACGTGGTTTCTGCTGAGCTCCTGAATTGTACTTCCCTTGTCCATACTTCTTCTTGCGGTTCTCAATTTGCTCCTGCTTCCCTTCAATCATAAGATCATGATCTACCAACTCCTGGTAGTTGTTGAAGGTGGCTACCATCAGCTGCATGCTCAACTCATCATTCAGTCCTTCTAGAAACTTCTCCTGCTTAGCTGCATCTGTAGCAACGTCATCTGGGGCATAACGGGCTAACTTACTAAAATCCTCCACATACTGGACAACTGTCCGTCCTCCTTGGCGCAAGTTGCGAAACTCACAATTCTTCATGGCCGTAGCTCCTGCTGAAACATGTGCAGTACGAAAAGCCTACTGAAACTGGTCCCATGTGACAGGGTCAACAGGGAAAGTGGCGGTGAAATTCTCCCACCATGATGCTGCGGGTCCTTCTAGCTGATGTGCGGCAAACTTCACCTTCTCCGCATCTGTGCATCCTGTTGTGGTCAACTCCCTAGCTGTCTTGCGGAGCCAATCATCTGCTACTATCGGCTCGGTGCTACTGGCCACCGGCGGATTCAGCCTAAGAAAACGAGCTAAGTGGTCAACATGTGGTGGTGGTGGTGGTGGGTTGTTGTTGTTGTTCCCCTGATTCTGATTCTGGACTAGCAACTGTATCAATGTGTTCTGCTGCTGGATCAACTGGGTGAGCTCCGGTGGAAAGGCAAATCCGGGGTCATGTCTCGGAGGCATATGAGGGTTTAGAAAAGATGAGATGTAAGAATAGAGGGGGTCTAAAGAGAAAACACTACCCATATGCACATGAGGCAAAAGCAAACAATTCACTTCATTCAATCAAACAAGGGCATACAATCGATCTATCTATCGCAAAAGTCCTTGGACTACTATATTTACATGGTGGACTTCTACTACTGCTGAGGTGGCCTACTAGAAATATTCTTCGGTTGCAGACTCCATGATATCTGCTCCAGCTTCATCAACATAGTCATCATCGCTACTATCTTGATCCGTGTCGGTGTCGTCGATGATGATGTAGTCTTCCGGGCTAATCTCCTTGGGTTCTTCGTCTTCATCTACTGGCGTAGGGCCTCCCATAAATATTCCAATCTTCTTGATCAGGTCGTCATTCTTATCCACTAGTACTTCAATTTCCTCTTCATAATCTTCACGTGTAGCCTTGAGTTCTTCCTCCAGTTCCTTGATTCTAGTCTTAGCCTTCTTCAGATCTATCATGTCGGCACACATCTGGTTCTCTTGTCATTGAATGTGCTGGTTTAACTCCTGGATAAAAGCTGCAATTGATCTATCCTTCCTGGTGCTGATCATCTCCCAGTGCTCATCTCGGCGCCCACAAATCTGGTAGATAGTATCCTTGAGATCCTTGTGGTAGACTTCCTCCAATGCGTCCCATGGCGATGTGAGCTGCCATGCTCTTTCCTAGACTCCAAGTTGGGGCATAAAAAGAAAACTCTATGGCCTCGGTGACTGGCATGAATGTCCTTCCTGGAACTTGAAATTCAATCATCCAATGCTCTTCTTCAGGTAAAGTGGCGTTGTAGGTTCCGGTGAAGCTTGGTACTCCTATGTTCAGGTATCTAGTGACTTCCTTCAAGTGACGTCCAAAGGGTGTATCTTCATCCGGTTGCGTGAACTTGTTCCTTGCACTCGCCATCCTAAAGAGTAGAAAAGATGAGAAGTCAAAAGAGAAGAGAGTGAAAAGTGATCTAGGTCTTTTAGCTTAGTGGTCGTGTCCTAGAGTCAGCGTGTGCTCTGATACCATCTCTATAGCGACCAGACCTCAAACAGTCTGATCTCTGTGCTCCGGTGTCATCCCTGGATCAGTAATGCTGACACCACACAGTACTCGGAGGATTTATAGCAGAGTAGAAATCACACACTTATTACATCGAGTGTCTCAAAAGAGAACTTATTACAATAAATATGGCTTAAGGCCATCTAAATATGATAACAGCGGAAGGCTTGGAAGATAAGTGAGTCCATCAACTCCAACGGCATCACTGAGTATAGAACCACGACCTAAAAACTCCTTAATCGTCGTCTGAAAAGTCTGCAACATTAACGTTGCAGCCCAAAACGGGTCAGCACGTGGAATATGCTGGCAAGGTAACACATAGAGAGTAATGGAATGAAACAGCTATACTATATGCATATTTGGCTGGTGGAAAGCTCTATGGTTACAGTTTTGCGTAAAGCCAATTTTTCCCTACTTCAAAGGAATAGAATTTATTTAACTATCAGGGTAGTTGTTAAACATTGAGAATGGTTGACAGCATTCTCAATCCCAATTAAGCATCATCATTTAACATAACCCAACAAAATTAATTTAGAGTAACATGTTGAGATTCACATGATAATCCAAGTACTATATACTCAAGATGTCCATAACCGGGGACACGGCTAACCATGATTAGTTTATTACACTCTGCAGAGGTTTGCGCACTTTTCCCCACAAGACTCGATCGCCTCCGTTTGGTTTCTCGCACTAGATGGTGTTTGAGAAGACGGGTGACCGAGACATAGTCTTTCAGAAGCGCTAGTACCTTACGATCGGGTAGACCGTACCACCTACATCCCCTACATCTGCTAGTCTACCACTGAAAGAGTTCGCACGACTTAGTCAACTATGCTAGAGCCCATAATAGCTTGTGGCTGCACACGAAAGTTTCTAGTATGAATAGTCTCATGATCCCTTTGAGCCTGGGTGGCGGTCCAAAAGAAAACGGACAAGTCCTGGAATACCCAGGTGCCTCAATCCACCCAGATGTATGTTTAAGTTGCCACCTTAGATAAACCATTAATTAACAAAACTCACATCTATCATGGATATCACTCACCCAATCCACGTCTACTAGCATAGCATGGCATAATAAGCAAACGTAGAAGTAACTCCCAAAGGTTTGATAATGAACAGGTAATAGGTACTACCTCAACTACTTCCCATCCCACAATTTAATTAGAATCCTAATCATGCAATGTGTGAGGATTTGATCTAATGCAATAAAACTGGGTAGTAGAAAAGGTATGATCAAAGTGTTACTTGCCTTGTTGATGATCCGGGAAACCTAACGATTCGAAGTAACAAGCGGCGCACTCCGGGTATTCTGTCGCAGACAAACAAACAAGCATACAATAGGTACTCAACTAATGCACAGGTAAAACTCAAATAAGAGATCTAACCAGAAGGTTCAACTTAAGAACTCCGGTTGGCAAAAAGAAATCAAATCGAACGAAGCAACGAAAGTCAAACGGCGAAAGAAAACAACTTCGTTCTACTAATCTGGATCTAAGGCAATTTTTACAGTAGCAAAATCTTGTTTAAGTTGGTTAAATGGATGGAGGGTTTCGAGACGAAACTCTAGGCGCTTGAATCGCCTGATTCCGATAAATGAGCGAAAAGTTATATTAAAACGAAAATCGGATCAGGAATCGCGATCAGAAAAATCGCGGATTTAATCCGAGAAAAAGAAAAACGATGAATGTTCGTTAGAACGAACGAACGGACAAACCTCGGGCGACGGAATCCGGCGGCGGCGTCCGGCGGCGGTGGCAGCGGGCAGCGGCGGCGGCGCAGGCGGGCGGCGGCGGCGGCGCGTGCGGGCGGCGGCGACGCGTGGGCACGGGGCGGCTAGGGTTTGCTGGGGCTGGGGCTGGGCCTCACCCGGCTTATAAAGGGCGAGTCGGGCCAGAGTCCGGATAGGACACGGCCCGTAGGTCGGTTCGTTTTTTTTATATATACGCGCAGAAGAAAAATAAGAAGAAATACTAAACGGACTCCAAAAATTCTGAAATAAATTTTCACGGGCTTCTAAAATCAAGCCGCACAAGGTGAACATTTATTTGGGACCTAAAAGCAATTTTGAAAAACGCACATTTTTCCTAAATTCAAATAAAACACCGAAAACTCCGAAATAAAATATTATTTGATTTTATTATTAAATCCTAAATATTTCTTTATTTTGGGAAAGTCATTTTATTCCCTCTCTCATATTTTTGTAATAAAAATAATTGATGATAAAATAAATAAAATCAAATGATCCTATTCTCAAAATTTGAGAAAACTCAAATATGAAAATAACGAAATCCCCAACTCTCTCCGTGGGTCATTGAATGGCGTAGAATTTCTAGTATCAACCAAAATGCAAAATAAAATATGATATGCATAGATGGTCTAATGTATAACATTCCAAATTGGAAATTTGGGATGTTACACTTTGTTCTAATATCAAGTTGTAATCATCGAGTTGTAAATAAATAGAAGTGTGATGATCATCATTAATAGAGCATTGTCCCGAAAAAAGAAGGCCGAAAAAAGAAAGGCCAAATAAAAGAAAAGAGAAAAAAATAAAATAAAAGGGACAATGCTACTGTCCTTTTTCCACACTTGTGCTTCAAAGTAGCACCATGATCTTTATGATAGAGAGTCTCTTGTTTTGTCACTTTCATATACTAGTGGGAATTTTTCATTATAGAACTTGGCTTCTATATTCCGACGATGGGCTTCATCAAATCCCCTTGGTCTTCATGACCAAGCAAGTTGGATGCACACCCACTTAGTTTCTTTTGTTGAGCTTTCATACATTTATAGCTCTAGTGCATCTGTTGCATGGCAATCCCTACTCCTTACATTGACATCAATTGATGGGCATCTCCATAGCCCATTGATTAGCCGCGTCCATGTGAGACTTTCTCCTTTTTTGTCTTCTCCACACTACCCCCATCATTATATTCTATTCCACCCATAGTGCTATGTCCATGGCTCACGCTCATGTATTGCGTGAAAGTTGAAAAAAGTTTGAGATTACTAAAGTATGAAACAATTGCTTGGCTTGTCATCGGGGTTATGCATGATGAGAGCATTTTTCTGTGATGAAAATGAAGCATAGCCAAACTATATGATATTGTAGGGATAAGCTTTCTTTGGCCATGTTATTTTGAGAAGACATAATTGCTTAGTTAGTATGCTTGAAGTATTATTATTTTTATGTCAATACTAAACTTTTGTCTTGAATCTTATGGATCTGAATATTCTTGCCACAATAAAGAGAATAACATGGATAAATATGTTAGGTAGCATTCCACATCAAAAATTCTGTTTTTATCATTTACCTACTCAATGACGAGCAGGAATTAAGCTTGGGGATGCTTCATGCGTCTCCAACGTATCTATAATTTTTGATTGTTCCATGCTATTATATTATCAACCTTGGAAGTTTTATATGCATTTATATGCTATTTTATATGATTTTTGGGACTAACCTATTAACCTAGAGCCCAATGTCAGTTTCTGTTTTTCCTTGTTTTTGAGTATCGCAGAAAAGGAAAATCAAACGGAGTCCAATTGAGCTGAAATTTCAAGGAGATCATTTTTGGACCGGAAGAAGCCCACGGAGTACCGGAGATGGCCCAGAAGAGTCCCTAGGCCACCACGAGGGTGGGGGTGCGCCCTACCCCCTGGGCGTGCCCCCTACCTCGTGGCCTCCTCGGGGACCCCCTGACTTGTTCCTGACTCCAACATCTCTTATATAACCCCAAACTTCCAGAAAGAAACCTAGATCAGGAGTTCCGACGCTGCAAGCCTCTATAGCCACCAAAAACCAATCTAGACCCGTTCCGGCACCCTGTCGGAGGGGGGAATCCCTCTCCGATGGCCATCTTCATCATCCCGGCGCTCTCCATGATGAGAAGGGAGTAGTTCACCCTCGGGGCTGAGGGTATGTACCAGTTTCTATGTGTTTGATCTCTCTCTCTCTCTCGTGTTTTTGATTTGACACGATCTTGATGTATCACGAGCTTTGCTATTATAGTTGGATCTTATGATGCTTCTCCCCCTCTACTCTCTTGTAATGGATTGAGTTTTCCCTTTGAAGTTATCTTATCAGATTGAGTGTTTAAGGATTTGAGAACACTTGATGTATGTCTTGCATGTGCTTATCCGTGGTGACAATGGGATATCACGTGATCAACTTGATGTATGTTTTGGTGATCAACTTGTGAGTTTTGTGACCTCGTGAACTTATGCATAGGGTTTGGAACACGTTTTCGTCTTGACTCTCTCGCCGAAACTTTGGGGCACTCTTTGAAGTTCTTTGTGTTGCTTGAAGTGATGAATCTGAGATTGTGTGATGCATATTGTATAATCATACCCATGGATACTTGAGGTGACATTGGAGTATCTAGGTTACATTAGGGTTTTGGTTGATTTGTGTCTTAAGGTGTTATTCTAGTACGGACTCTAGGATAGATTGAACGGAAAGAATAGCTTCATGTTATTTTACTACATACTCTTGAATAGATCGATCAGAAAGGATAACTTTGAGGTGGTTTCGTACCCTACCATAATCTCTTCGTTTGTTCTCCACTACTAGTGACTTTGGAGTGACTCTTTGTTGCATGTTGAGGGATAGTTATATGATCCAATTATGTTATTATTGTCGAGAGAGCTTGCACTAGTGAAAGTATGAACCTTAGGCCTTGTTTTAACACATTGCAATACCGTTTGTGCCTACTTTTATCATTAGTTACCTTGCTGTTTTTATATTTTCAGATTACAAAAACCTTTATCTACCATCCATATTGCACTTGTATCACCATCTCTTCGCAGAACTAGTGCACATATGCAATTTACCATTGTATTGGGTGTGTTGGGGACACAAGAGACTCTTGGATATTTGGTTGCAGGGTTATTTGAGAGAGACCATCTTCATCCTACGCCTCCCACGGATTGATAAACATTAGGTCATCCACTTGAGGGAAATTTGCTACTGTCCTACAAACCTCTGCACTTGGAGGCCCAACAACGTCTACAAGAAGAAGGTTGTGTAGTAGACATCAAGCTCTTTTCTGGCGCCGTTGCCGGGGAGGTTAGTGATTGAAGGTATATCTTTAGATCTTGCAATCGAATCTTTTTTTTCATGTTTTATCACTAGTTTAGTCTATAAAATAAAATTACAAAAAAACAGAATTGAGGGTAGCTCATATGCTTCATGTTTTTAATATCTTTCATGAAAACAAGGATTCCGATAATTGTGCCAAAATTCTAGAAGAAGAATGCATTAAAATGTTTGGCACTAAATCTTTGAATGATAAGCATGATTGCAATGTTGTTAGTACGAACTCCTTGAATATCCATAGTACTAATGATGATTGCACTAGTCATGATGAAAATGTCTCTTATGAGCATGTCAATTTTTGTGGAGTGCATAGAGTTTGCAAGTACACACCAAATAGGGAAGATAGATTTTGCAGGAGGCGTAAGTATTTAGAAACTAAATGGTTGCAAGAGAGGCTAAATGCTTGTGCTGAAGATTTAAAATTTCTTTGCCATCCTTGTGAACTTTGCAATGAACATGGTCATTTAAATATTCAATGCAAATTGTTTCATGATCGAACCATGTCCAAAAATTGTGATGACTTGATTTCCCTTGCGCATCATAATGAACTTAGTTTGCTTCTGGGTTATGAAGAAATGAAACATATAACTAAGGATATTCTAGAATTTGTCCTCGATGAAGTTCTTGATTTTCATTTAGAGGAAATTTATATGTATTGTGCGTTGAATTGCATTGAAAATCCTTATATTGCCAATTACATAAAGACAAGAAAACAAATAGAAGATGAAGAGAATACTAATGAAAGGGAAGAGACTTCCCAATATCCTCCTATTATTTCTTATGGTGAATCAGGTAACGAGGAGGAGCCTTCTATTCAACCAATCTCATTAATAAGGAGCTCCAAAAGGAGGATTGAACCCACACATGATGTGAAGAAGAGAAAGAAAAGACGGAGAAGCAAAGGTAAAAAGGTCTCTCCCAAATGATGTTGCTCCTATTACTCATTGTGATGATGATAAGTGTTATACTATTGGTGCTATCCATACTATTAATGATAAGAGTGATTATGCTTATGATATGAAAATCCCGAGCTTGGGGATGCTATGTTTGATGAGAATGACATGTTTGAGAATTTATTTGCTGCAATTAATGTTTGTCCCAACCTTGGGGATGATATGTTTCATGAAGATGATATATTTGACCTCCCAAGTTTTGATATGCAAATTTATTATGATGATAGCATGCCTCCTATTTATGATGGTTATATTGATGAAAGTGGGTTTGGAAGAGTGTCTACTTTAGGAAGTAATGATCCCACTATTTTGGAGGGTGTTGAATCTTATTTTTAAAGTGGATTTGGAGAGGTCATGACTTTATTTAGTAATGATTCCACTATCTTGGAAGAGGTTTCAATTGGTTATGATGAGAACAAAGTTGCTACTTATGATGATTATTGTGATTACACTTATGCTATAAAAATTAGTGGTGATTATATTTATAAAACTTTTCATGATTATGATTACCCTCTTTCTGAACATTACTCTTTTAATGTGGAAACAATTTATAGTATTCGAGTTTCTTATGATACTCCCACTATTCTGATTGGGAAGAATCGTGCTTATGTGGAGAGTAGTAAATTTTCTATTCTTGTAGATCATGAAAAGAATGCTTTATGTGATGGTACATTGTTGAGTTAATTCATGATGCTACTGAAAATTATTATGAGGGAGGAATATATGCTTGTAGGAATTGCAATAATATCAAGTTTCCTCTCTACATATTGAAAATCTTGAAGCTATGCTTGTTTTGCCTTCCTATGCTAGTTGATTATTGTTCCCATAAGTTGTTTGCTCACAAAATCCCTATGCATAGGAAGTGGGTTAGACTTAAATGTGCTAGTCATATTCTTCATGATGCTCTCTTTATATTTCAATTCTTATCTTTTATGTGAGCATCATTGAAATCATCATGCCTAGCTAGGGGCGTTAAACGATAGCGCTTGTTGGGAGGCAACCCAATTTTATTTTTGTTCTTTGATTTTGTAGAGACCCAACCTCAAACGGTCAAGTCTCTGTGCTTTAGTGTCATCCCTGGATCGGTAATGCTGACACACACAGTACTCAAAGCATTTATAACAGAGTAGCAATCACACACTATTACATCGAATGTCTCCAAAGAGAACTTATTACAATAACATGGCTTAAGGCCATCTAATGCGATAACAGCGGAAGGCTTGGAAGATAAGTGAGTCCATCAACTCCAACGGCATAGCTGAGCTGCATGGCAACGACCTAACGGACCTTACTCCTCATCTGAAAAGTCTGCAACATAATACGTTGCAGCCCAAGAACGGGTCAGCACATGGAATATGCTGGCAAAGTAACACGGTCGAGCAAGAACAGAATAATGCTATCACTACATGCATATGTGGCTGGTGGAAAGCTATGGTTACAGTTTTGCGTAAAGCCAATTTTTCCCTACAACAAAGGAATACATTTTATTTAACTATCATGGTAGTTGAACAACATTGAGGAGGTAACCCCAATTCAATCCCAATTAAAGTAATTAATAACCCAACAAATTGAATTAAGAGTGGTGAGATACATGTGATAACCGAAGTACTAGATACTCAAGATTGTCCATAACCGGGGACACGGCTAACCATGATTAGATTGTACACTCTGCAGAGGTTTTCGCACATTTCCCCACAAGACCCGATCGCCTCCGTTGGAATTCTCGCACTGCATGGTGTTTGAGAAACGGATGACCGAGACACAGTCTTTCAGAAACATTAACTCTCTACTCCGGGTAGACCATACCAAACCTACAAAACCCACTACCTGCCGACCTACCTCTTCAAGAGCTTCATGTAACTTACTCAACTATGCTAGAGCCCATAATAGCTTGTGGCTGCACACAGAAGTTTCTAGCATGAATCATCTCAGTTCCATTTGAGCCTGGGTGGCGGTCCATAGGAAGATCACACGGGTACCCCGGGATTTCCAAAAAAATACAGACAACACTGGGTTCCCCAGGTGCCTCAATCCACCCAGATGTGTATTCAAGTTGCCACCTTAAGTTGAACCATTAATTAACAATCTCACATCTGTCATGGATTTCACTCAAACCCAAACCACGTCTACGAGCATAGCATAGCAATAAGCAACACGCAGAAGTAACTCCCAAGGGTTTGATATTAACAGGGTAATAGGTTCTACCTCAATAACTACTTCCCAACCCACAAGTTAAAGACATCCTAATCATGCAATGTTTGCGGATTGGAACTAATGCATAAAAATTGGGTATGAAAAGAGTATGATCAATGTGTTACTTGCCTTGCTGACGATCCGCGAAACCTAGAGACTCGTAGTAACACGCTTCGCACTCCGGGTGTTCTATCACAAACAAACAATAACATACATAAGCAACAAGCAAAGATGCACAAGAAAAACTCAAATAAGAGGGGTTGACCAGAAAGTTCAACTTAAGAACTCCGGTACGCAAAAAGAATCAAATCAAACGGAGCAACGAAACTCAAACGGCGAGAGAAACAAGATCAGTTTACTAATCTGGACCTAGGTCAAATTTTATAGTATCAAAAACCTGTGCAAGTTGGTTAAACAGAAAGAGGGTCTCGAGACGAAGATCTAGGCGCTTGAATCGCCTGATTCCGACTAACGAGCGAAAAGATAAACAGAAACTAAGATCGGATCAGAAATCGCGATCGAGAATAATCGAGGATAAATCCGACAAAAAGAAAACTGACGAACAGACTAACGAACGAGCGTTCGTTAACTGTAACTAACGGGCGAAAACCGTTCGTTAAGACGAACGTACGGACGAATGTCCGCTAATTAGAAGAACCGAGAAAAACCGACGAACCGATTTAAAAAAAAGAACTAGGGTTTCTAAAAAACCGAACGGTTTTAAAAAAAACCGACGGCTCGGGATCCTGTGCGGTACCTCCGGCGAGGGGCTCCGGCGAGGCGGGGTTGGGCGGCGGCTTGCGGGGCGGCGGGGCTCGGCGGCGCGGGGTCGGGGTTCGGCGGTGCGGGTGGCGGCGAGGCGCGGCGGCGGCTGCAGGCGCGGGCGGCGGCGGCTGCGGGGCGGTGGTGGTGTGGTGGTGGGGGGCGGGGTGGCGCGTATAAATAGGAAGGGGGCGACTTGGAGGAGGGGGCAAGGCGCGGCGGAGGCGGAGTCCGGCTCGGACTCCGGTCCGAGCTCGGCGGCGGCGGCGGCGGCAACTTGGGCCGGCGGCCCAGCTGGGTTCGGCCCAGTCGGCGTGGGGAGTTCCTCTTTTTTTCAAACAATTTTGCTAACAGAAATAAAATCCTAGAAAATAAAATAAAAATCTAAAAATGCCAAAACAAATTTTCACCGTCTAAATAAAATATTTAGAACAAGATGAACATTTTCTTGGCCCTAAAATGCAATTTTCAAAACGTGTAATTTTTCTAATGCAAATAAAATCCAAATAAAATCAAATAACTGATTTTAATATTTTCCTCCAATATTTCAATTATTTTGGAGAAGTCATATTATCTCCTCTCATTTATTTTAAAATGAAATATTTTCGGAGAGAAAAATTAGTAAAATCAAAAATCCTCATTTCATTATTTGATAAAAATCAAATATGAAAACCGGGAAATCCCCAACTCTCTCTGAGGGTCCTTGAGTTGCTTAGTATTTCGAGGATTGTGGAACGGAAATGCAATAAAATATAGTATGCATGGATGACCTATGTATAACATTCGAAATTGAAAATTTGGGATGTTACAGATTTTTGCTCCTGTTTAGTAATAAATAATTCATCTAGCCTCTGTTTAGATGTGGTTTTATGTTATAATTAGTGTTTGTGCCAAGTAGAACCTTTGTGAAGAATTGGGTGAAGTCTTTGTGATCTTGCTGTAAAAAATAGAAAGTTTAGCTCTCACGACATTAGCTACCATTTTTTACTGGGGAGTGCTATTAAGTTGATTCCTTTTGAAGATGATTAATAGACAAATTCCTCACGTCCACCAATTTATTTCAGAATTTTTTGAGTTCCAGAAGTATATGTTTGATACATATTACTACAGACTGTTCTGTTTTTGAAAGATTCTGTTTTTTTATTGTGTTGTTTGCTTATTTTGATGAATCTATGAGTAGTATCGGAGGGTATGAACCATAGAGAAGTTGGAATACATTAGATATTACACCAATATGAATTTAGAATGAGTTCACAACAGTACCTAAGTGGTGATTTATTTTCTTATACTAACAGACCTTACAAGTTTTCTGTTAAGTTCTGTGTTGTGAAGTTTTCAAGTTTTGGGTAAAGATTCGATGGACTATGGAATAAGGAGTGGAAAGAGCCTAAACTTGGGGATGCCCAAGGCACCCCAAGGTAATATTCAAGGAAAACCAAGAGCCTAAGCTTGGGGTTGCCCCGGATGGCATCCCCTCTTTCGTCTTCATTCATCGGTAACTTTACGTGGAGCTACATTTTTATTCACCACATGATATGTGTTTTTCTTGGAGCATCATTTTATTTATTTTTGTATTTCTTGCTATTTGAATAAAATACTAAGATCTGAAATTACTAAATGTTAGAGAGTCTTCACATAGTTGCATAATTATTCGACTACTCATTGATCTTCACTTATATCTTTCGGAGTAGTTTGTCATTTGCTCTAGTGCTTCACTTATATCTTTTTAGAGCACGTCGGTGGTTTTATTCTGAAGAAATTATTGATCTCTCATGCTTCACTTATATTATTTTGAGAGTCCTAAACATCATGGTAATTTGCTTTGGTTATGAAACTAGTCCTAATATGATAGGCATCCAAGAGGGATATAATAAGAACTTTCATATAAAGTGCATTGAATACTATGAGAAATTTGATACTTGATGATTGTTTTGAGATATGAAGATGGTAATATTAGAGTCATGCTAGTTGAGTAGTTGTGAATTTGAGAGATACTTGTCTTAAAGTTTGAGATTCCCGTAGCATGCATGTATGATAACCGTTGTGTGACAAATTTCAAACATGAGGTGTTCTTTGATTGTCATCCTTATGAGTGGCAGTCGGGGACGAGCGATGTTCTTTTCCTACCAATCTACCCCCTAGGAGCATGCGCGTAGTTCCTGGCTTTGATGACTTGTAGATTTTTGCAATAAGTATGTGAGTTCTTTATGACTAATGTTCAGTCTATGGAATATACGCACTCTCACCCTTCCATCATTGCTAGCCTCTTCGATACCGTGCATTGCCCTTTCTCACCTTGAGAGTAGGTGCAAACTTCGCCGGTGTATCCAAACCCCATGATATGATACGCTTTATCACACATAAACCTCCTTATATCTTCCTCAAAACAGCCACCATACCTACCTATTATGGCATTTCCATAGCCATTCCGAGATATATTGCCATGCAACTTTCCACCGTTCCGTTCATCATGACACACATCATCATTGTCATATTGCCTTGCATGATCATGTAGTTGATATCATATTTGTGGCAAGGCCACCATGCATAATTTATCATACATGTCACTCTTGATTCATTGCCCTTCCCGGTACACCACCCGAGGCATTCATATAGAGTCATACTTTGTTCTAATATCAAGTTGTAATCATTGAGTTGTAAATAAATAGAAGTATGATGATTATCATTAATATAGCATTGTCCCGAAAAAAAGAAAGGCCGAAAAAAAAGAAAGGCCAAATAAAAGAAAAGATAAAAAAGGGACAGTGCTACTATCCTTTTTCCACACTTGTGCTTCAAAGTAGCACCATGATCTTTATGATAGAGAGTCTCTTGTTTTGTCACTTTCGTATACTAGTGGGAAATTTTCATTATAGAACTTGGCTTGTATATTCCAACGATGGGCTTCATCAAATGCCCTAGGTCTTCATGAGCAAGCAAGTTGGATGCACACCCACTTAGTTTCTTTTGTTGAGCTTTCATACATTTATAGCTCTAGTGCATCCGTTGCATGGCAATCCCTAATCCTTGCATTGACATCAATTGATGGCCATCTCCATAGCCCGTTGATTAGCCGCTTCCATGTGAGACTTTCTCCTTTTTTGTAATCTCCACACAACCCCCATCATTATATTCTGTTCCACCCATAGTGCTATGTCCATGGCTCACGCTCATGTATTGCATGAAAGTTGAAAAAAGTTTGATGTTACTAAAGTATGAAACAATTGCTTGGCTTGTCATTGGGGTTATGCATGATGAGAGCATTGTTGTGTGACGAAAATGAAGCATGGCCAAACTATATGATTTTGTAGGGATAAGCTTTCTTTGGCCATGTTATTTTGAGAAGACATAATTGCTTAGTTAGTATGCTTGAAGTATTATTATTTTTATGTCAATACTAAACTTTTGTCTTGAATCTTATGGATCTGAATATTCTTGCCACAATAAATAGAATAACATGGATAAATATGTTAGGTAGCATTCCACATCAAAAATTCTGTTTTTATCATTTACCTACTCGAGGACGAGCAGGAATTAAGCTTGGGGATGATTGATACGTCTCCAACGTATCTATAATTTTTGATTGTTCCATGCTATTATATTATAAACATTGGATGTATTATATGCATTTATATGCTATTTTATATGATTTTTGGGACTAACCTATTAACCTAGAGCCCAATGCCAGTTTCTGTTTTTTCCTTGTTTTTGGGTATCGCTGAAAAGGAAAATCAAACCGAGTCTAATTGAGCTGAAATTTCACGGAGATCATTTTTGGACCAGAAGAAGGCCATGGAGTACTAGAGATGGCCCAGAAGAGTCCCGAGGCCACCACGAGGGTGGGGGTGCGCCCTACCCCCTGGGCGCGCCCCCTACCTCGTGGCCGCCTCGGGGACCCCCTGACTTGTTCCCGACTCCAACATCTCTTATTTAACCCCAAACTTCCAAAAAGAAACCTAGATCGGGAGTTCCGCCGCCGCAAGCCTCTGTAGCCATAGAAAACCAATCTAGGCCCATTCCGGCACCCTGCCGGAGTGGGGGAATCCCTCTCTGGTGGCCATCTTCATCATCCCGGCACTCTCCATGATGAGAAGGGAGTAGTTCACCCTCGGGGCTGAGGGTATGTACCAGTAGCTATGTGTTTGATCTCTCTCTCTCTCTCTCGTGTTCTTGATTTGGCACGATCTTGATGTATCGCGAGCATTGCTATTATAGTTGGATCTTATAATTCTTCTCCCCCTCTACTCTCTTGTAATGGATTGAGTTTTCCCTTTGAAGTTAACTTATCAGATTGAGTCTTTAAGGATTTGAAAACACTTGATGTATGTCTTAAATGTGCTTATCCGTGGTGACAATGGGATATCACGTGATCAACTTGATGTATGTTTTGGTGATCAACTTGCGAGTTCCGTGACCTCATGAACTTATGCATATGGTTTGGCACACGTTTTCGTCTTGACTCTCCGGCCGAAACTTTGGGGCACTCTTTGAAGTTCTTCGTGTTGGTTGAATAGATGAATCTAATATTGTGTGATGCATATTGTATAATCATACCCATGGATACTTGAGGTGACATTGGAGTATCTAGGTGACATTAGGGTTTTGGTTGATTTGTGACTTAAGGTGTTATTCTAGTACGAACTCTAGGATAGATCAAACGGAAAGAATAGCTTCATGTTATTTTACTACAGACTCTTGAATAGATCGATCAGAAAGGATAACTTTGAGGTGGTTTCGTACCCTAGCATAATATCTTCGTTTGTTCTCCGCTATTAGTGACTTTGGAGTGACTCTTTGTTGCATGTTGAGGGATAGTTATATGATCCAATTATGTTATTATTGTTGAGAGAACTTGCACTAGTGAAAGTATGAACCTTAGGGCTTGTTTCAACACATTGCAATACTGTTTGTGCTTACTTTTATTATTAGTTACCTTTCTGTTTTTATATTTTCAGATTACAAAAACCTTTATCTACCATCTATACTGCACTTGTATCACCATCTCTTCGCCAAACTAGTGCACCTATACAATTTACCATTGTATTGGGTGTGTTGGGGACACAAGAGACTCTTGGATATTTGGTTGCAGGGTTGTTTGAGAAAGACCATCTTCATCCTACGCCTCCCATGGATTGATAAACCTTAGGTCATCCACTTGAGGGAAATTTGCTACTGTCCTACAAACCTCTGCACTTGGAGGCCCAACAACATCTACAAGAAGAAGGTTGTGTCGTAGACATCATTCGGAGTCCCGTATGTGATCACGGGCATGACAAGGAGTCTCGAAATGGTCGAGACATAAAGATCGATATATTGGAAGCCTATGTTTGGACATTGGAATGGTTCCGAGTGGTTCAGGAATTTTCCTGGAGTACGGGGAGGTTACCGGAACCCCCCGGGAGAAGTTATGGGCCTTATGGGCCATAAGAAGGAAGCACACTAGCCCACAAGGGGCTGGTGCGCTCCCCTTTGGGCTGGAGGCCGAATTGGAATAGGTTTGGGGGGGGGGGGGGCTTTCCTTCTCTCCTACTCCAACTAGGGAAGGGGGAATCCAACTCCCGGTGGGAGTAGGACTCCCCTAGGGCGCTCCATAGAGAGGGACGGCCCCTCCCCTCCTCCACTGCTTTATATATGGGGAGGGGGGCACCCCATAGACACACAAGTTGATTGTTTCCAGCCGTGCGTGGTGCCCCCCTCCACCATAATCCACCTCGGTCATATCGTAGCGGTGCTTAGGCGAAGCCCTATTCTGGTAGCATCATCATCACCGTCATCACGTTGTCGTGCTGACGAAGCTCTCCCTCGAAGCTCTACTGGATCATGAGTTCGTGGGACGTCACCGAGCCGAACGTGTGCAGATCGCAGTGGTGCCGTACCTTCGGTGCTAGGATCGGTCGATCGTGAAGATGTACGACTACATCAACCGCATTGTCATAACGCTTCCTCTTACGGTCTACGAGGGTACTTAGACAACACTCTTCCCTCTCGTTGCTATGAATCACCATGATTTTGCGTGTGCGTAGGAATTTTTTTGAAATTACTGTGTTCCCCAACAGTGGCATCCGAGCCAGGTCTATGCGTAGATGTTATATGCACGAGTAGAACACAAAGGAGTTGTGGGTGTGGGTATATACATATTGCTTGCCGTCACTAGTTGTTTCTTGATTCAGCGGTATTGTTGGATGAAGCGGCCCAAACCGACATTACGCGTACGCTTATGCGAGACTGGTTCTACCGATGTGCTTCGCACACAGGTGGCTGGTGGGAGTCAGTTTCATCAACTTTAGTTGAATCAGATTCAATGAACAGGGTTCTTTCTGAAGATCAAAAAGCAATCACTATACCGCGTTGTGGTTTTTGATGCATAGGTAAGAACGGTTCTTGCTCAGCCCGTAGCAGCCACGTAAAACTTGCAATAAAGTAGAGGACATCTAACTTGTTTTTGCAGGGCATGTTGTTATGGGATATGGTCAAGACATGATGCTAAATTTTATTGTATGATATGATCATGTTTTGTAACACAGTTATCGGCAACTGGCAGGAGCCATATGGTTGTCGCTTTATTGTATGAAATGCAATCGCCATGTAATTGCTTTACTTTATCACTAAGCGGTAGTCATAGTCGTAGAAGCAATATTTGGCGAGATGACAACGATGCTCCAATGGATATCAAGGTGTCAAGCCCGTGACGATGGTGATCATGATGGTGCTTTGGAGATGGAGATCAAACGCACATGAGGATGATGGCCATATCATATCACTTATATTGATTGCATGTGATGTTTATCCTTTATGCATCTTATTTTGCTTAGTTCGATGGTAGCATTATAAGATGATCTATCACTAAATTTCAAGGTATATGTGTTCTCCGTGAGTATGCACCGTTGCTACAGTTCGTCGTGCCGAGACACCACGTGATGATCGGGTGTGATAAGCTCTACGTTCACATACAACGGGTGCAAGCCAGTTTTGCACACGCAGAATACTCGGGTTAAACTTGACGAGCCTAGCATATGCAAATATGGCCTCGGAAAACTGAGACCAAAAGGTCGAGCGTGAATCATATAGTAGATATGATCAACATAGTGATGTTCACCATTGAAAACTACTCCATCTCACATGATGATCGGACATGGTTTAGTTGATATGGATCACGTGATCACTTAGATGATTAGAGACATATCTATCTAAGTGGGAGTTCTTAAGTAATTTGATTAATTGAACTTAATTTATCATGAACTTAGTCCTGATAGTTTTTGTATATCTATGTTGTAGATCAATAGCTTGTGACGTAGTTCCCCGTTTATTTTTGATATGTTCCTAGAGAAAAATAAGTTGAAAGATGATAGTAGCAATGACGCGGACTGGGTCCGTGATCTAAGGATTATCCTCATTGTTGCACACAAGAATTATGTCCTTGATGCACCGCTAAGTGACAGACCTATTGCAGGAGCAGATGCACACGTTATGAATGTATGACAAAGCTCTGTATGATGACTACTTAATAGTTTAGTGCACCATGCTTTACGGCTTAGAACCGAGACTTCAAAAATGTTTTGAATGCCATGGAACATATAAGATGTTCTAAGAGTTGAAATTGGTATTTCATACTCATGCCCGTGTCGAGAGGTATGAGAACTCTGACAGTACTTTGCCTACAATGTGGAAGAATAGCTGAACCAGTGAGCATGTGCTCAGATTGTCTGGGTACTACAATTGCTTGAATCAAGTGGGAGTTAATCTTCCAGATAAGATAGTCATTGATAAAGTTCTCTAGTCACTATAACCAAGTTACTAGAACTTAGTGATGAACTATAATACGCAAGGGATGACGAAAGTAATTCCCGAGCTCTTCGCGATGCTGAAATCGGTGAAGGTAGAAATCAAGAAATAGCATCAAGTGTTGATGGTTAACAAGACCACTAGTTTCAAGAAAAGGGCAAAGGAAAAGAAAGAGGAACTTCAAAGAAGAAAGGCAAGCAAGTTGCCACTCCCATGAAGAAGCTCAAAGCTAAACCCAAGCCTGGAACTGAGTGCTTCTACTTCAAAGGAAATGGTCACTGGAAGTGGAACTGCCCTAGATACTTGGCGGATAAGAAGGATGGCAAAGTGAACAAAAGTTATATTTGATATACATGTTATTGATGTGTACTTTAGTAGTGTTCATAACAACACCTCAGTATTTGATACTGGTTCAGTTACTAAGAGTAGTAACTCGAAACGGGAGTTGCAAAATAAATAGAGACTAGTTAAGGGCGAGGTGATGATGTGAGTTGGAAGTGATTCCAATGTTGATAAGATCACCATCGCACACTCCATTTACCTTCAAGATTAGTGTTGAACCTAAAATAAATGTTATTTGGTGTTTGCGTAGAGCATAATATGATTGGATCATGTTTATTGCAATACGGTTATTCATTTAAGTCAAGGATAAATGTTATTCTATTTACATGAATAAAACCTTCTGAGGTCATACACCCAAGGTGGATGGTTTATTCAATCTTGATCGTAGTAATACACATATTCATAATATTGAAGCCAAAAGATGCAAATTTAATAATGATAGTGCAACTTATATGTGGCACTGTCGTTTAGGTCATATTGGTGTAAAGTGCATGAAGAAACTCCATGCTGATGGGCTTTTGGAATCACTTGATTATGAATCATTTGATGCTTGCGAAATAATGGAGTAAGCAACTGACTTATTGGAAATAATACATACTGATGTATGCCATCCGATCAGTGTTGAGGCTCGCGGCGGGTATCATTATTTTCTGACCTTCACTGATGATTTGAGCAGATATGGGTATATCTACTTGATGAAACATAAGTTTGAAACATTTGAAAAGTTCAAAGAATTTCAGAGTGAAGTGGAAAATCATCATAACATGAAAATAAAGTTTCTACGATCTGATCGCGGAGACGAATATTTGAGTTACGTGTTTTGTCTTCAACTAAAACAATGTGGAGTAGTTTCACAAATTCATGCCACCTGGAACACCACAACATAATGGTGTGTCCGAACGTCATAACCATACTTTATTGGATATAGTGCAATCTATGATGCCTCTTACCGATTTACCACTATCGTTTTGGGGTCATGCATTTGAGACAGCTACATTCACGTTAAATATGGCACCGTCTAATCCGTTGAGACGACACCGTATGAACTTTGGTTTGGCTAGAAACCTAAGCTGTCGTTTCTTAAAGTTTGGGGTTGCGATGCTTATGTGAAAAGGTTTCAACTTGATAAAGCTCAAACCCAAATCGGAGAAGTGCCTCTTCATAGAATACCCAAAAGAAACGGTTGGGTACACCTTCTATCATAGATCTAAAGGAAAGATCTTTGTTGCTAAGAGTGAATCCTTTCTAGAGAAGGAGTTTCTCTCGAAAGAAGTGAGTGGGAGGAATGTAGAACTTGATGAGGTAATTATACCTTCTCCCGAATTGGAAAGTAGTTCATCACAGAAATCAGTTCTTGTGATTCCTACACTAGTAAGTGAGGAAGCTAATGATGATGATCATGAAACTTCTGATCAAGTTACTACCTAACCTCGTAGGTCAACCAGAGTGAGATCCGCACCAGAGTGGTACGATAATCCTGTTCTGGAGGTCATATTACTAGACCATGATGAACCTACGAACTATGAGGAAGCGATGATGAGCCCAGATTCCGAAAATGGATTGAGGCCATGAAATCTGAGATGGGATCCATGTATGAGAACAAAGTATGGACTTTGATTGACTTGCCCGATGATCGGTGAGTCATTAAGAGTAAATGGATCTTCAAGAGGAAGACGGACGCTGATAGTAGTGTTACTATCTACAAAGCTCAAATTGTCGCAAAATGTTTTCGACAAGTTCAAGGTGTTGACTACGATGAGATTTTCTAACTCGTATCGATGCTTAAAAGTCTGTCCGAATCATGTTAGCAGTTGCCGCATTTTATGAAATCTAGCAAATGGATGTCAAAACTGCATTCCTTAATGGATTTCTTAAAGAAGAGTTGTATATGATGCAACCAGAAGGTTTTGTCGATCCTAAAGGTGCTAACAAAGTGAGCAAGCTCCAGCGATCCATCTATGGACTGGTGCAAGCATCTCAGAGTTGGAATATATGCTTTTATAAAGTGGTCAAAGCATATGGTTTTATACAGACTTGTGGTGAAGCCTGTATTTACAACAAAGTAAGTGGGAGCACTACAACATTTTTGATAAGTATATGTGAATGGCATATTGTTGATCGGAAATAATGTAGAATTTTATGAAAAGCATAAATGCGTGTTTGAAAAGAGTTTTTCAAATAAATACCTCGATGAAGCTACTGACATATTGAGCATCAAGATCTATAGAGATAGATCAATACGCTTGATATATTGTTAATGAGTACATACCTTGCCAAGATTTTGAAGTAGTTCAAAATGGAAAAGTCAAAGAAGGAGTTCTTTCCTATGTTGCAAGGTGTGAAGTTGAGTAAAGACTCAAAACCCGACCACGGCAGAAAATAGAAAGAGAATGAAAATTCATTCCCTATGCCTCAGTCATAGGTTCTATAAAGTATGCTATGATGTGTACCAGTCCTATTGTATACCTTAGCATCATTATGGGAAAGGAGTACAATAGTGACCCAGGAGTAGATCACTGTACAATGGTCAAAATTATCCTTAGAGGACCAAGGAAATATTTCTCGGTTATGGAGATGATAAAAGAGTTCGTCGTAAAGAGTTACGTCGATGCAAGCTTTTTACATCGATCCAGATGACTCTAAGTCTCGATCTAGATACATATCGAAAGTGGGAGCAATTAGCTAGAGTAGCTCCGTGCAGAGTATTGTAGACATAGAAATTTGCAAAATACATGTGGATCTGAATGTTGCAGACCCGTAGACTAAACTTCTCTCACAAGCAAAACATGATCACTCTTTGTGTATTAATCACATAGCGATGTGAACTAGATTATTGACTCTAGTAAACCCTTTGGGTATTAGTCACATGGAGATGTGAACTAATCACATAAAGATGTGAACTATGGGTGTTAAATCACATGACGATGTGAACTAGATTATTGATTCTTGCAAGTGGGAGACTGAAGGAAATATGCCCTAGAGGCAATAATAAAGTTATTATTTATTTCCTTATATCATGATAAATGTTTATTATTCATGCTAGAATTGTATTATCCGGAAACTTAGTACATGTGTGAATACATAGACAAACAGAGTGTCACTAGTTTGCCTCTACTTGATTAGCTCGTTGAATCAATGATGGTTATGTTTCCTAACCATAGACATGAGTTGTCATTTGATTAACGGGATCACATCATTAGAGAATGATGTGATTGACTTGACCCATCCGTTAGCTTAGCACGATGATCGTTTAGTTTGTTGCTATTGCTTTCTCCATAACTTATACATGTTCCTATGACTATGAGATCATGAAACTCCCGAATACTGGAGGAACACTTTGTGTGCTACCAAACATCACAACATAACTGGGTGATTATAAGGTGCTCTACAGGTGTGATACGTCTCCAACGTATCTATAATTTTTGATTGTTCCATGCTATTATATATTCTGTTTTGGATGTTTAATGGGCTTATTTATACACTTTTATATTATTTTTGGGACTAACCTATTAACCGAAGGCCTAGCCCAAATTTCTCTTTTTTCCTATTTCAGTGTTTTGCAGAAAAATAATATCAAACGAAGACCAAATGGAATGAAACCTTCGGGAGCATGATTTTTGGAACAAACGTGATCCAGAGGACTTGGAGTGGACGTCAAGCAATCAACAAGGAGGCCACGAGGCAGGGGGCTCGCCTACCCCCTCGGGTGCGCCCTCCACCCTCATGGGCCCTCATGGCTCCACCGACCTGCTTCTTCCTCCTATATATACCGATGTACCGTGGAAACATCAGGGAGCACCACGAAAACCTAATTCCACCGCTGCAACCTTCTGTACCCGTGAGATCCCATATTGGGGCCTTTTCCGGCGCTCCACCGGAGGGGGCATTGATCACGGAGGGCTTCTACATCAACACCATAGCCTCTCCGATGATGTGTGAGTAGTTTACCTTAGACCTTCGGGTCCATAGTTATTAGCTAGATGGCTTCTTCTCTCTCTCTGGATCTCAATACAAAGTTCTCCTTGATTCTCTTGGAGATCTGTTTGATGTAATCTTATTTTGTGGTGTGTTTGTCGAGATCCGATGAATTGTGGGTTTATGATCAAGATTATCTATGAACAATATTTGAATCTTCTCTGAATTCTTTTATGTATGATTGGTTATCTTTGCAAGTCTCTTTGAATTATCAGTTTGGTTTGGCCTACTAGATTGATCTTTCTTGCAATGGGAGAAGTGCTTAGCTTTGGGTTCAATCTTGCGGTGCTCGATCCCAGTGACAGTAGGGGAAACGACACATATTGTATTGTTGCCATCGAGGATAAAAATATGGGGTTTATATCATATTGCATGAGTTTATCCCTCTACATCATGTCATCTTGCTTAAAGTGTTACTCCGTTATTATGAACTTAATACTCTAGATACATGCTGGATAGCGGTCGATATGTGGAGTAATAGTAGTAGATGCAGGCAGGAGTCGGTCTACTTGTCATGGACGAGATGCCTATATACATGATCATACCTAGATATTCTCATAACTATGCTCAATTCTATCAATTGCTCGACAGTAATTTGTTCACCCGTCGTAATACTTATGCTATCATGAGAGAAGCCACTAGTGAAACCTATGGCCCCCGGGTCTATTGTCCATCATACAAGCTTCCAATCTATTTTATTTTGCTATCTTTACTTTCGATTTATATCATAAAAATACCAAAAATATTTATCTTATTATTATTATTATTATCTCTATCAGATCTCACTCTTGCAAGAGGCCGTGAAGGGATTGACAACTCCTTTCTTGCGTTGGTTGCGCGGTTCTTATTTGTTTGTGTAGGTACGAGGTGACTCGCGCGTGGTCTCCTACTGGATTGATACGTTGGTTCTCAAAAACTGAGGAAAATACTTACGCTGCTTTGCTGCATCACCCTTTCCTCTTCAAGGGAAAACCAATGCATGCTCTATAGGTAGCAAGAAGGATTTCTGGCGCCGTTGCTGGGGAGATCTACGCCAAGTCAACACATACCAAGTACCCATCACAACTCTTATCCTTCGCATTACATTATTTGCCATTTGCCTCTCGTTTTCCTCTCCCCCACTTCACCCTTGCCGTTTTATTCGCCCTTTTTTCACTTGCTTCGTCGTCATGGCTAGTCCTTTATCCGCTCCTTTGTCTCCCAAGAATGAAGTTCTTAATTTTAAACAAAGGGAGGGAGAAAATCTAAAAGATGCTTGGTACAGAATTTGCAATGTGCAAAATAGATCTACTAGGAAGCAATCTACTTCTGTTCTTCTTTGCAATTTTTATGTAGGCATCACTCCTTGGAATGGATATATTCTTGATACCATTACCGGAGGAAATTTCTTGGGTAGCAATACTTTTTATTCTTATAATGCTATGATAGATTTGTTTGGCCCATCACCTCTTTTTGTTAATGGAACTATTTTAACTTTGGAACATGTGATGCAATGGCTTGAAGTTATTGAAAATAAAATTGCCACCGTAGAGTTAATTGAAAATTTGGATAGAAAGATCCATAACCAAATTACCCAATACGGATCTAAGGTAGGAGTTGCTCTTAATTTTTTAAAGAAAAGGGACTTATGGTTAATGAAAAGATAGATCAAGATTCCACTAGAATTGATAAAATTGAGGATATTATTACCAACCAAGGGTCTGCCTTTTCTTCCATGAAAAACACTCCTTCTAATGCTAAGATTGCCAAATTGATGTATGTTCCTAAAAATAAGGGAGAAACTTCTAGTAAGGGAAATGCACACCTCAAATCCATAAGTGTTCACCCCAACTTTCTCACTATCCTTTAGGAACCTTTTGCTACAAATGATTTTCTAGATTTTGTGCCTAGGATTTTGATAATCAATACAAATAAATAAACTCCTAGGAGTTATAGGTTTCTTATTGAAGAATTGCCTAGCAAAGATGGCAATACCTAGATCTATCCTCGCTTTTATGCCTAGCTAGGGGCGTTTAACGATAGCGCTTGTTGGGAGGCAACCCAATTTTATTTTTATTCCTTGCTTTTTGTTCCTTTTTAGTAATAAATAATTTATCTAGCCTTTGTTTTGGTTGTGTTTTTTGTGTTTAATTAGTGTTTATGCCAAGTAGAACCTTTGGAAAGACTTGTGGAAAGTCTTTGCAATCTTGCTGTAAAAAACAGAAACTTTAGCGCTCGCGAGAATTGCTGCCATTTTTTATTAGAGAGTTCTATTTAGTTAATTATTTTTGAAGATGATTAATAGATAAATTACTCATGTCCAGAAATTTATTTTAGAATTTTTGGGGTTCCATAATTATGCGTTTGATACAGATTACTACAGACTGTTCTGTTTTTGACAGATTCTGTTTTTCGTGTGTTGTTTGCTTATTTTGATGAATCTATGGATATTAATGGAGTTTATAAACCATAGAAAATTTGTAATACAGTAGGTTTAAAAAAATATACAGAAAGAATGAGTTCATTAAAGTACCTTGAAGCGGTGTTTTGTTTTCTTTCGCTAACGGAGCTCACGAGATTTTCTGTTAAGTTTTGTGTTGTGAAGTTTTCAAGTTTTGGGTAAAGATTTGATGGATTATGGAACAAGGAGTGGCAAGAGCCTAAGATTGGGGATGCCCAAGGCACCCCAAGTTAAAATCCAAGAACACCAAAAATCCTAAGCTTGGGTATGCCCTGGAAGGCATCCCCTCTTTTTTCTTTGTTCATCGGTAACTTTACTTGGAGCTATATTTTTATTCACCACATGATATGTGTTTTGCTTGGAGCGTCTTGTATGATTTGATTCTTTGCTTTTTAGTTTACCACAATAATCCTTGCTGTACACACCTTTTGAGAGAGACACACATGAATCGGAATTTATTAGAATACTCTATGTGCTTCACTTATAACTTTTGAGCTATATAGTTTTTGCTCTAGTGCTTCACTTATATCTTTTAGAGCACGGTGGTGGTTTTATTTTATAGAAATAATTGATCTCTCATACTTCACTTATATCTTTTTGAGCTATATATTTTGAGATTCCTTTAGAACATCATGGTAATTTGCTTTTAGGCATAATAAAAACTTTCATATAAGTGCATTTAATATGATGAGAAGTTTGGTACTTGATAATTGTTTTGAGATATGGAGATGGTGATATTAGAGTCATGCTAGTTGAGTAGTTTTGAATTTGAGAAATACTTGCGTTGAAGTTTGTGATTCCCGTAGCATGACGTATGGTGAACAGTTATGTGATGAAGTCGGAGCATGATTTATTTATTGATTGTCTTCCTTATGAGTGCCGGTTGGGGACGAGCGATGGTCTTTTCCTACCAATCTATCCCCCTAGGAGCATGCGTGTAGTACTTTGTTTCGGTAACTAATAGATTTTTGCAATAAGTATGTGAGTTCTTTCTGACTAATGTTGAGTCCATGGATTATACGCACTCTCACCCTTCCACAGTTGCTAGCCTCTCTATTACTGCACACTTTTCGCCAGTATCATACACCCACCATATACCATCCTCAAAACAGCCACCATACCTACCTATTGTGGCATTTCCATAGCCATTCCGAGATATATTGCCATGCAACTTTCCACCATTCCGTTTGTTATGACATGCTTCATCATTGTCATATTGCCATGCATGATCATGTAGTTGACATAGTATTTTTGGCAAAGCTACTGTTCATAATTTTTTTCATACATGTCTCTCTTGATTCATTGCATATCCCGGTACACCACCGGAGGCATTCACATAGTGTCATATTTTGTTCTAAGTATTGAGTTGTAATTCTTGAGTAGTAAGTAAAAAGAAGTGTGATGATCATCATTATTAAAGCATTGTCCCAGTGAGGAAAGGATGATGGAGACTATGATTCCCCCACAAGTCGGGATGAGACTCCGGACGAAAAAAAGAGGCCAAAAAAAAGAGAGAAGTCCCAAATAAAAAAATATGAGAGAAAAAATAGAGAAGGGACAATGTTACTATCCTTTTTCCACACTTGTGCTTCAAAGTAGCACCATGATCTTCATGATGGAGTCTCCTATGTTGTCACTTTCATAAACTAGTGGGAATTTTACATTATAGAACTTGGCTTGTATATTCCAATGATGGGCTTCCTCAAATTGCCCTAGGTCTTCATGATCAAGCAAGTTGGATGCACACCCACTTAGTTTCTTTTGTTGAGCTTTCATACACTTATAGCTTTAGTGCATCCGTTGCATGGCAATCCCTACTCACTCACATTGATATCTATTGATGGGCATCTCCATAGCCCGTTGATATGCCTAGTTGATGTGAGACTATGTTCTCCTTTTTTGTCTTCTCCACAATCACCATTCTATTCCACCCATAGTGCTATGTCCATGGCTCACTGATACGTCTGCAACGTATCTATAATTTTTTATTGCTCCATGCTATATTATCCACTTCTATATCATTTTTGGGACTAACCTGTTAACCTAGAGCCCAGTGCCAGTTTCTGTTTTTACCTTGTTTTAGGGTTTCAAAGAAAAGGAAAACCAAATGGAGTCCAATTGACCTGAAACTTCACGGAACCCATTTTTGGAAGGAAAGAAGCCCAGAAGACTTGAAGTGCACGTAAGGGAAGCTTCGAGGAGGCCACGAGGTAGGGGGCGCGCCCACCCCCCCTGGGCGAGCCCTCCACCCTCGTGCCCCCCTGACGTACTTCTTCCGCCTATATTTCTCCATGTACCCTAAAACATCCGAGAGCACAATAGATTGGGAGTTCCGCCGCCAGAAGCCTCCGTAGCCACCGAAAGCCAATCTAGACCCGTTCCGGCACCCTGCCAGAGGGGGAAATCCCTCTCCGGTGGCCATGTTCATCATCCTGGTGCTCTCCATGACAAGGAGGTAGTATTTCTCCCTCGGGGCTGAGGGTATGTACCAGTAGCTATGTGTGTGATCTCGCTCTCTCGTGTTCTTGAGGTGATATGATCTTGATGTATCGTGAGCTTTGCTATTATAGTTGGATCCTATGATGTTTTTGAAGGAAATATGCCCTAGAGGCAATAATAGATTTATTATTTATTTCCTTATTTCATGATAAATGTTTATTATTTATGCTAGAATTGTATTAACCGGAAACATAATACATGTGTGAATACATAGACAAACAGAGTGTCACTAGTATGCCTCTACTTGACTAGCTCGTTGAATCAAAGATGGTTAAGTTTCCTAGCCATAGACATGAGTTTTCATTTGATTAACGGGGTCACATCATTAGAGAATGATATGATTGACTTGACCCATTCCGTTAGCATAGCACTTGATTGTTTAGTTTGTTGCTATTGCTTTCTTCATGACTTATACATGTTCCTATGACTATGAGATTATGCAACTCCCGTTTACCGGAGGAACACTTTGTGTGCTACCAAACGTCACAACGTAACTGGGTGATTATAAAGGTGCTCTACAGGTGTCTCCGAAGGTACTTGTTGGGTTGGCGTATTTTGAGATTAGGATTTGTCACTCCGATTAATGGAGAGGTATCTCTGGGCCCACTCGGTAATGCACATCACTATAAGCCTTGCAAGCATTGCAACTAATGAGTTAGTTGCAGGATGATGTATTATGGAACGAGTAAAGAGACTTGCCGATAACGAGATTGAACTAGGTATTGAGATACCGACGATCGAATCTCGGGCAAGTAACATACCGATGACATAGGGAACAACGTATGTAATTATGCAGTCTGACCGATAAAGATCTTTGTAGAATATGTGGGAGCCAATATGAGCATCCAGGTTCCGCTATTGATTATTGACCGGAGATGTGTCTCGGTCATGTCTACATAGTTCTCGAACCCGTAGGGTCCGCACGCTTAAAATTCGATGACGGTTATATTATGAGTTTATGTGTTTTGATGTACCGAAAGAGTTCAGAGTCCCGGATGAGATCGGGGACATGACGAGGAGTCTCGAAATGGTCGAGACGTAAAGATTGATATATTGGACGACTATATTCGGACATCGGAAAGGTTCCGAGTGATTCGGGTATTTTCGGGAGTACCGGGGAGTTACGGGAATTCGTATTGGGCCTTAATGGGCCATACGGGAAAGGAGAGAAAGGCCTCAAAGGGTGACCGCACCCCTCCCCATGGGCTGGTCCGAATTGGACTAGGGAGGGGGGGGGCGCCCCCTTCCTTCCTTCTCCTTTTCCCTTCCCTTTCCCTTCCCTTTCCTTCCCTCCTACTCCTACTACTTGGAAGGGATCCTAGTTCTACTAGGAAATGGGGAATCCTACTCCCGGTGGGAGTAGGACTCCCCTAGGGTGCGCCATAGAGAGGGCCGGCCCTCCCCCTCATCCACTCCTTTATATACGGGGGCAGGGGGCACCCCAAAGACACAACAATTGATCTCTTGATCTCTTAGCCGTGTGCGGTGCCCCCCTCCACCATAATCCACCTCGATCATATCATAGTGGTGCTTATGCGAAGCCCTGCGTCGATAGAACATCATCATCATCACCACGCTGTCGTGCTGACGAAACTCTCCCTCAACACTTGGCTAGATCGGAGTTCGAGGGACGTCATCGGGTTGAACGTGTGCAGAACTCGGAGGTGCCGTGCGTTCGGTACTTGATCGTTCGGATCGTGAAGACGTACGACTACATCAACCGCGTTGTGCTAACGCTTCCGTTTTCGGTCTACGAGGGTACGTGGACACACTCTCCCCTCACCATGATCTTGAGTGTGCGTAGGAATTTTTTAAATTACTACGTTCCCCAATAGTGGCATCCGAGCCATGTTTTGTGCGTTGATGTAATATGCACAAGTAGAACACAAGTGAGTTGTAGGTGATATAAGTCATACTGCCTACCAACATGTCACACTTTGGTTCAGCGGTATTGTTGGATGAAGCGGCCCGGACCGACATTACGCGTACACTTACGCGATACTGGTTTTACCGCCGTGCTATGCACACAGGTGACTAGCGGGTGTCAGTTTCTCCAACTTTAGTTGAATCGAGTGTGGCTATGCCCAGTCCTTGAGAAGGTTAAAACAACACTAACTTGACAAACTATCATTGTGGTTTTGATGCGTAGGTAAGAACGGTTCTTGCTCAGCCCGTAGTAGCTGATGAAGCTATGTACCTAAGGTAGGGTCATGGACCTGTCCTAATTGCCCTACCCAAGGACATCTCTAGAAGAAATCACCTTTCAATCGACTTGGAGGTGTTCCACTCGACAGACTCGAAGACACTTGACCAAGAAGCAGTCACTCGACCAAGACCAAACCACTCAATGGCCAGGAGACCTAAAGGCACTCCTCACGCTAACGGTCGGTCATTAAGTAGCTTTTATGGTCATCATAGCACTTTATTAGTAGCGTTACCAGTAATGCCCTGCCTTAATGTACATTGAACCCTTTGTAACGTGGGCTGGCCGAGGTCCTGGCGCACTCTATATAAGCCACCCCCTCCTCTGAGACAAGGGTTCGCACCCCTGTAATTCATACTCTCATAATCCAGTCGACCGCCTCCGGGCTCCGAGACGTAGGGCTATTACTTCCTCCGAGAAGGACCTGAACTCGTAAACCTTGCGTTCTTACAACTTCTCCACAACTAAGATCTCGCCTCTCCATACTTACCCCCCCCACACTACTGTCAGACTTGGAACCACGACATTTGGCGCCCACCGTGGGGCAGGTGTTTTAGCATTTTGTTGGAGGAGTTGCGACCTTTTTCCGACCCGAATCATCATGATTTTAGGCAGAGTTTCGGTGGAGGGCCGCGAGATCCGTCTCGGCGCGCTCGCGTTCATCGTCGACAACTCTGCTTGGCTCCAGGAGGCTCCGCTCAACATGGACGCACTCCCTGTTCGCGGGGCAATGCACTTTAGCGCATGCGTCCGCGGCGTTCTCCTGCGGCAACCGTCGACCCCCTACCGGTCGGCTCCTGTGTTGTCCTCCCTCCCTGTTTCCCGCCGGCGCAAGCACTCCGGTCGGTCGAGACTTCAGCGATCGGTGAGACAGGCGGTGGCACGTCATTCGGCCACCCCTCAAGTCGCGGCAATTGAGCCCGACGAATCCCTCTACGGCCTGTTCGACTGGCTCCGCAGAGACCGCATCCGAGTGCGACAGCAGCGATCCGGCAGTGGAGGTTCTGATGGTCGATGGACCGTCCAGTCCTCCCGGTTTTACCCGCACCGACGGAGGCACGGGTGGAGGCGACCCGTCGCGTCTCCATGAGGAGTATCTTCCCGAGCCTCTCACGTCTCTGCAGAGAGAAGAACTTCGCCGCCGGAACGTGGATGCACTGCACACTCCTATCGTTGGAGAAACCCCCGAGGCTTGCGCCTTGTAGGATGCGCGCCTGGCGAACTTGGCCGAGCGCACTCGACTGGAGAATCTCCAGCGAGCACTCGACGAGCGTGCGCGACAACGGGTTCCCAAATCCAGTCGACGTCAGCTCTTCCCGCCCCCGCAGGTATATCGAACTCCGGTTCAGAATTTAGCAGCTGCGGCCCGTATAGCAGAGTCGATTCAGCCTTCCCAGTCGGAGGCTGGCAGAGGCTTGCTGCAGATCAGAGCGTTACTCCGGGCAGCAGGAGCTCAGAATACCGTTGTTTCTTAGTCGCGGAACAGGATTCACAGCAGATCCGTTGCCGCGGACACAGTCCAGTCGGCTCACAGCCCGAGATCGCCCCCGAGGCATGAGGGACATGGAGACCGGCGTGACCAGTATGGGAACCATGAGTAGTATGATCACTGAGTCGATCGTGATGGTCGACGTCGAGTGCCCACGCCTCCCCCGAGGAGCAGGTCGTATGTGCCTCGCCAGCAGGATGACAGGTGCCCTCATAGTGGTGGGCGAAGGATTCCAGTCGACCCTAGAGGGCCAGGCTTTGATGCGAGATCCATTCTCGTCCAAGGTTTGGTTGACAAGAACAGGGATCACCGAGAAGGTCACGACAGAGATGCACCTACCAGCAGCAGAGTACATGTTTCGGGGCCAGAGTGCTTTAGTCGAGCCATCAGGGCCGCTGTGATTCCTCCCAACTTCAGGTTGGCGACTGGAGTCAGTAAGTTCACTGGTGAGTCCAAGCCCGATACTTGGCTTGAGGACTACCGAGTGGCCGTCCAGATTGGCGGCGGCAATGATGAAGTGGCCATGAAGCACCTGCCTCTCATGTTGGAGGGCTCGGCCAGAGCATGGCTGAACCAGTTAGCACCTAGCAGCATTTACACTTGGGAAGATCTGTCCCGAGTGTTCGTCACCACATTTGAAGGCACATGCAAGCGACCGGCAGGGCTGACAGAACTGCGGTCTTGCGTGCAGAAGCCGAATGAAACTTTGAGGGATTACATCCAGAGGTGGATCACGTTACATCACTCGGTGGAGAATGTGCCTGACCACCAAGAAGTTTGTGCCTTCAAGGAAGGCGTCAAGTACAGAGAACTGAATTTGAAATTCGGTCAAACCGGAGATATGTCCCTGAATCGGATGATGGAGATTGCCACCAAGTACGCTAATGGTGAATATGAGGATCGACTCAGGAGTGGCAAGCTCAAGTCAGTCGCCCAAGAAACCGGAGGAAATTCCAATCGGAAACAGAAGCGGAAAGCCGAGCCAGCGGCTCCCGGGGAAGCCTTGGCTTTAACCCAAGGAAAGTTTAAAGGGAAACCTAAAGGACCTTGGAACCCCAAAAAGGTTAAAGACCAGGATGGAAATGATGTGTTGGACTTACCATGTCTCGTCCACACAAAGAAAGATGAAGAGGGTAATTTCATTTACCCGAAACATACCACTCGACACTGTCGACTCTTGATCCAACAGTTCCAGGGCAAGCAGCCCAAAGGTAAGGAAAAGGAGTCGAACAAGGTCGAGGACAAAGAAGACAGTGACGACGGATACCCTCAGGTCAATTCCACTCTGATGATTTTTGCCGATGTTGAAAGCAAAAGTCGACTGAAAGTTATTAACCGAGAGGTGAATATGGTCGCTCCGGTGACACCTAGTTACTTGAAATGGTCTCAGACTGCCATAACATTCGACCAGTCCGACCACCCAACGCACATCGCCACCCCTGGGAGGCAAGCTTTGGTGGTCGACCCAGTTGTTGAAGGCACTCGGCTGACCAAAGTCCTGATGGATGGTGGCAGTGGTTTGAACATATTGTATGCTGAGACGTTGAAAGGGATGGGCATTCTGATGTCCAGACTCAGTGCCAGCAATATGAGTTTCCATGGGGTCATTCCTAGGAAGAAGGCTCAATCACTCGGCCAGATTGCTCTTGATGTGGTTTTCGGTGATTCCAGGAATTACCGCAAAGAGAAGTTGACATTTGAAGTTGTAGACTTCCAGAGTGCCTACCACGCTATTTTGGGCAGGCCGGCTTATGCACGCTTCATGGCCCGACCGTGTTATGTGTATCTCAAATTGAAGATGCCTGGCCCCAAAGGTGTGATCACTATTACGGGCAATCGGAAGAAAGCGAAAGAATGTTTTCAGAAAGGTTCAAAGATCGTCGATGCTCAGATGGCAGTGGTGGAGTTGCAGGAATACCAGAAGACTGCAGACCCGAGTGATTTGTTGCGAGCCAAGAAGCCCGCTACAGAGTCAGCTTTTCAGTCGACTAGCGATACGAAGACAGCTCACATCCACCCGACCGACCCCAGCGCTGCTCCAACTCATATCTCGACAACACTCGACTCTAAATAGGAAGAAGCGCTCATCCAGTTCCTCCGTGAGAACTGGGACATTTTCGCATGGAAGCCCTCTGACATGCCGGGTGTTCCCAGGGAGCTGGCTGAGAACCACCTAAGAGTCGACTCAAAAGTAAAACCTGTCAAGGAACATCTCTGACGGTCCGCCGTCCAGAAGAGAAAGGCCATTGGTGAAGAGGTAGCTCGGCTCTTAGCGGCGGAGTTCATCCGAGAAATCTACCACTCCGAGTGGCTCGCCAATGTTGTCATGGTCCCCAAGATCATTTTCCTCTCCCCCGCATCGACCAGATAGTTGACTCGACAGCGGGATGTGAGCGACTGTCTTTTTTAGACGCTTATTCCGGGTACCATCAGATCGTCTATATGGGCCTGACGAGATCAAAACAGCTTTCATCACTCCATTCGGGTGCTTCTGTTATGTTACCATGCCATTCGGCCTCAAGAATGCCGGAGCCACATTCATGAGGATGATTCAGAAGTTGCTCACCCAAATCGGTCGGAATGTGGAGGCATACATGGATGATATTGTGGTCAAGTCACGGAAGGGTTCCGACCTGCTGACTGACCTTGCCGAAACCTTTGCCAACCTCAGAAGGTTTGATATCAAGCTTAATCCATCAAAATGCACATTCAGGGTTCCTGGCGGAAAGTTACTCGGTTTTCTCATTTCCGAACGGGGAATCGACGCCAATCCAGAAAAAGTCGGTACTATACTCTGAATGAAAAGTCCTGTGCGAGTGCACGATGTTCAGAAGCTTACTCGTTGCTTGGCCACCCTAAGTCGATTCATATCTCGTCTCGGTGAAAAGGTATTGCCTCTTTACCGATTGATGAAGAAGTCTAACAAGTTCGAGTGGACTCCTGAAGCTGACGCAGCGTTCGCAGAGCTCAAAGCTCTGCTCTCCACCCAGCCGGTGCTTGCTGCCCCAATCAGCAAGGAGCCTTTGCTGCTTTACATTGCAGCCACAGGACAAGTCGTTAGTATGGTACTTACGGTCGAGCGGGAAGAAGAAGGGAAAACCTTCAAAGTTCAGCGCCCAGTGTATTATATTTCTGAAGTCTTGACCCCATCGAAGCAAAGATATCCTCATTATCAGAAGCTCGTATATGGGATTTATATGACCACAAAGAAAGTTACCCACTACTTCTCTAATCATTCCATTACAGTCATCAGCGATGCTCTATTGTCAGAGATCTTGCATAACAGGGACGCAACTGGTCGAGTGGCAAAATGGGCGATTGAACTCCTTCCTCTAGATATCAAGTTTGAGGCAAAGAAAGCTATCAAGTCCCAGGCAATCACGGATTTCGTCGCCGAGTGGATTGAACAGCAACTGCCAACTCAGGTTCACTCGGAGCATTGGACCATGTTCTTCGACGGTTCCAAGATGCTAAATGGTTCCGGCGCCGGAGTAGTGTTGGTCTCCCTCAGAGGAGATAAACTTAGATATGTTCTTCAAATCCACTTTGATTCCTCTAACAACGAGGCAGAATACGAAGCACTTTTATATGGGTTGCGCATGGCCATTTCACTGGGCATCCGTCGCGTCATGGTCTATGGCAACTCAGATTTGGTGGTTAATCAAGTGATGAAGGAATGGGACGTCAGAAGTCCAGCCATGACTGGTTATTGCAATGCAGTGAGAAAGCTGGAGAAGAAATTCGAGGGGTTAGAACTTCATCACATACCCCGACTAAAAAATCAAGCAGCTGATGATCTGGCAAAAATAGGTTCCAAAAGAGAAGCCATTCCCAGCAATGTGTTTTTGGAACACATCCACACACCATCGGTCCAGGAGGATCCCTTCACCGAAGAGGCCCCGCAGCCAAAAAGCGCCACGGATCTGACTAAAGTTGAAGTTCCAGCTATGGTCGACCTGATCATGGAAGTCTTGGTTATCACTCCCATCTGGACAGAACCGTACATCGCGTACATCCTAAGGAAAGAACTCCCAGAAGACGAAGAAGAGGCTCGACAGATCGTCCGTCGATCCAAGGCCTTTACAGTCATAAAGGGACAGTTATATAGAGAAAGCGCGACTGGGGTCGGCCAGAGGTGTATTACACCATAAGAAGGTCAGATGATCCTTAACGATATCCACTCGGGGACCTGTGGTCATCATGCGTCCTCTCGGACCATTGTGTCTAAAGCATACCGAGCGGGGTTCTACTGGCCAAGAGCTAATGAGATGGCAAAAGAGATAGTCGACAAATGTGAAGGATGTTAGTATTACTCCAATATGCCACACAAGCCCGCGTCAGCCCTGAAAACCATTCCACTCGTCTGGCCCTTCGCTGTTCGGGGGCTGGACATGGTTGGACCACTGAGAACAGGCAGGAGCGGCTTCACTCATGTGTTGGTAGCAGTCGACAAATTCACCAAATGGATTGAAGCCAAGCCTATCAAGAATCTCGATGCTTGCACCGCTGTCAGTTTCATTAGAGAGTTGATATTCAGATATGGAGTTCCGCACAGCATCATCATGGACAATGGGTCAAACTTCAATTCCGACAAATTCAGGGCCTTTTGCGCCTCTCAGGGCACTCGGGTCGACTATGCCTCGATCGTTCACCCCCAGTCGAATGGGCAAGCAGAAAGGGCAAACGGCCTAATTCTCAAAGGACCGAAACCTCGATTGATGCGCGATCTCAAGCACGCAGCAGGTGCATGGGTCGAAAAATCCTACCGAGTGGAGAGCAATCCTCCCACTCGGGGGCTTAGCTGCAGTCCAGTACTCGCCTAAGTTCTCTCACTTGGAGACTTAGCTGCAGTCCGGCACTCGCCTAAGTTTGAAAAAATCCTACCGAGTGGAGAGCAATCCTCCCACTCGGGGGCTTAGCTGCAGTCCAGTACTCGCCTAAGTTCTCTCACTTGGAGACTTAGCTGCAGTCCGGCACTCGCCTAAGTTTGAAAAAATCCTACCGAGTGGAGAGCAATCCTCCCACTCGGGGGCTTAGCTGCAGTCCAGTACTCGCCTAAGTTCTCTCACTTGGAGACTTAGCTGCAGTCCGGCACTCGCCTAAGTTTGAAAAAATCCTACCGAGCGGAGAGCAATCCTCCCACTCGGGGGCTTAGCTGCAGTCCAGTACTCGCCTAAGTTCTCTCACTGGAGACTTATCTGCAGTCCGGCACTCGCCTAAATTTGAAAAAATCCTACCGAGTGGAGAGCAATCCTCTCACTTGGGGGCTTAGCTGCAGTCCAGTACTCGCCTAAGTTCTCCCACTTGGAGACTTAGCTGCAGTCCGGCACTCGCCTAAGTTTGAAAAAATCCTACCGAGTGGAGAGCAATCCTCCCACTCGGGGGCTTAGCTGCAGTCCAGTACTTGCCTAAGTTCTCTCACTTGGAGACTTAGCTGCAATCCGTCACTCGCATAAGTTTGAAAAAATCCCATCGAGTGGAGAGCAATCCTCCCACTCGGGGGCTTAGCTGCAGTCCAGTACTCGCCTAAGTTCTCTCACTTGGAGACTTCGCTGCAATCCGTCACTCGCATAAGGTTGAAAAAATCCCATCGAGTGGAGAGCAATCCTCTCACTCGGAGGCTTAGCTGCAGTCCAGGACTCGCCTAAATTCTCTCACTTGGAGACTTCGCTGCAATCCGTCACTCGCATAAGGTTGAAAAAATCCCATCGAGTGGAGAGCAATCCTCCCACTCGGGGGCTTAGCTGCAGTCCAGAACTCGCCTAAGTACGAAACACATCTCAATCCTCAAGGACGACGAGGGGCAGGTCGACTGCCACCTTCTCCTGGGGAGCTTCGCCACAAATACAATGCGCGATTCATCCCGCTCTACAGTAACGAAGTGCGGGTCGACTGCCACCTTCTCCTGGAGAGCTTCGCCACAAATACAATGTGCGCTCCGTCCCGCTCTGCAGTAACAAGGTGTGGGTCGACCGCCGCCTTCCCCTGGAGAGCTTCGCCACAAATACGATGCGCACTCCGTCGCCGACCCGCAAGGGCGACAAGACATGGGTCGACTGCTTCCCTCTCCTTCGGAGCTGCGCTGCGAATACAAAAGTTGTCTCGAATGAAGAATGGGTTCACTCAGCAGGAGATTCATAAAGATATTCAACGGTAAACCAAGTTCAGATAAATTCTAAAGGTTCGATCATAGATCGAAGTACTCGGGCATGCAGCCCGAAAAAGTTTAACGGTTACAAAACCACTCTGGCATTCCGAGGCAAATTTAAGGTGGGACATAAGAGTTTGTTCACTCCGCGGGAGGAGGGCTGGCAGGCTCGACGAACTCGTCCAGGTCGACGCCATCGGCATCCGAGTGGCGGCAGCAATGAAAGTCTCCATAAAAGTTCGGAAGTCGTGCTCTGGGTGTTGGCGACCTTGATTGCGGCCAGCTTATCTTGTCGCACCTCCTTGCAGTGGACACGAACCAAAGACAGAGCCACATCAGCGCCACACCGAGCAGAAGACTTCTTCCACTCCTGCACTCGGTCAGGGATTCCGTTAAGTCGAGTCATCAGAGACTCAAGATCGTTTTGGAGCGTGGCCTCTGGCCAAAGTGCCGGGTCAATCCGTGACATGGCGACCTTCAGTCGAGCCAAGTAGTCCACGGCACTGTCGATGCGAGATTCCAGTCGGAGCAGATTCATGGCAGTTTCATCTTTCACGGAGAGTTGATTGGATCCAAACCTGGTTCGATCCGCCCAGTCTCCTCTTCAAAGTTCTGGCAAAACTCTGCATTCACGATCCAAGGATAAGTCAATTTTCGTACACTGAGTCGACACAAAAAAAATCAGTCGGAACAGAATGTGCACCTTCAAGCTTGATGAACAACTTCTTGGCAAGACTTCTCAGATAGCTCTCCAGATCATCCCTCCTGCGAGCAATGCCTTCCATTTTCTCGTTGATTGGATCCAAACCTGGTTCGATCCGCCCAGTCTCCTCTTCAAATTTCTGGCAAAACTCTGCATTCACGATCCAAGGATAAGTCAATTTTCGTACACTGAGTCGACAAAAAAAAAATCAGTCGGAACAGAATGTGCACCTTCAAGCTTGATGAACAACTTCTTGGCAAGACTTCTCAGATAGCTCTCCAGATCATCCCTCCTGCGAGCAATGCTTTCCATTTTCTCGCCCTGGACGAGATTCGCCTTCTTCCAGCGTGAGCACTCCTTGTTGGTGTCATTCAGAGCAGTCTTCAGCCTGGTATTCTCTTCTTCCAACTGGCCGACCAAAGCCAGCTTCTGTTCGGCCAGAGCGGTCCTGTCGTCAGCCTCCTTACGAGCAGCAGCCAAATCCTCATCCTTCTTCGCCAGAGCTTCTCTCAGTTTCTCTGCAAAGAAATGACGATTGATTCAGAAACAGCAGAAGGGTACTCGAGCCTAAAACTGACCGGTCGACAAACTCGTCTTTCCAGCGACGCCATCTCTAACCTTTTGCAGCTCTGTCTTGGCCAGCTCCAAGTCAAGGTTCAGTTGAATCTGCTGCTTCTCCAAGTCAGCAAAGCGAGCTCCAAGATCACAAGATTTCTGAAATCAAAGGGGAGAAGTTATTTTACAGCGAAAAACAACAAAGGCAATAAATACTAAGACTACGGTCGACTGCCCGCATTCCACCATAGTCTCAGGGACTACACCCAGTGGGTGCACTTTGCGTGCCCCCACCGGTTCTGATCCCACTCGACCGGCCTGCCGAAGTCGAGTGCAAAAAAAAGGGGGCAGAAAGAGAGAAAGTAGAACTCACACTACAGTCGACTGCCAGCAGTCCACCGTAGTCTCGGGGACTACACCCAGTGGGTGCACTCAGCGTGCCCCCACTAGTCTAAAAAATTCAATCGACACACCCAGGGGGTGTACAAATGAAAAGATTTTCGGAAAGAGTCTTCAGATAGCATATCCTAACAGAACAAGTGGCGACCAACTAACCTGAACGTTGCTCTGGAGAGCCGAGCTGGCATCATAGGCGGCTTGGCTGGCGTCCCGCACCATCTTCATCTTCTCCATCATAATGCCCGCCTGGCGTATGGCTTCCCTAGCAGCATTCACCTCATCCTCTAGGACATGATGGGTCGCAAAAACTGAAGGCGGGTCGACAGGGGCCCGAGCAGTCGACAAAGAAGGCAAGGCACTCGAAAGTGGCTCGGCGAAGGTAACAGAACCCCGATTGACGTTGCCAGTGTCCTGAACGACTGGTTCCGCCCTCGGCGTCGACTGTAGCGCCTCACATATAGGAGCTCGCCTATTCTTCCCCGTCAAAGGCCTCTCGGGCTCTTCATCATCATCAGGGAGGTCAATCATGCTAGGAGTTGTGCAAAGTTCAATTGCTAAAATCACGTCACCCAATGATGCACATTGCAGTTGAATCGACCGAATAAAGATAGTATGGCAGAAATCATACCCGAATTAGAAGTGACCGCATCCTCCATCACCTCATCATCATCCCTGTAAGATGAGGTCCCGGAAGTGGCAGCGCTGACAATTCCAAAGTTCGTCCAGTTAAAACAAGAAAAAAAAACAGCGAGGAGCGTCGAGTGAATACAAAGAGAGACACTCACGCGGAGGCGACGGGGATATCAATCTTGATCTTCGGCAACGCCTTCTGAGTCCTCGGCTCTGCAACTTTGGGGTGCTTTGGCGCCTTCTCAGTCGGAGTTGGTGAAGAGATCCGAGGACGCTTCGAAGACTGACCAGCCTGAGTAGTTGCCTTGTCGCGGGCACTCGGCCATTCTTGGTCGAGCTTGGATTGCCTCTCCCTGCGAGGGGGCGACTCGACTTCTTCTCCATCACTTGAGTCGTCGCTTCCTCCATCCCCTTCACCATCGGAAGTCCACTCGCCACTGTTGTCGCCACTCACCTCGCCTTCCAGTGCCTGCTCTTGCTCCCCGTTGGGCATTGAATACATTTCAATAATGGCCTGAAAGAAAGCAGGGAGAACAAAGTCAGTCGACGCAATATAGGCAGCTGCGCGAGTGAATTCAGATTACAAGCAAAAACTCAGAATCAAACCTGCTCTGGTGCATGAGACTGGTCGAATGGGGGAACTCTCCTGCCTCCCCTGGGACTGTCCTTGTTCCTGGTAATGCCCGACAGCCACTTCTCCAGTGTGTCGTCGTCGACCTCCTCCGGGTGGATCCGAGTGGAGTCTTCAAGACCCGAATACATCCACATCGGATGGTCTCGAGCTTGAAGAGGCTGGATGCGCCGCTAAAGGAAGACCTCCAAGAGAACCATACCAGTGACCCCATCACGAATAAGCTGGACCACTCAATCGACCAACACCTTCACGTGCGCCTTCTCCTCCGGGAGCACCTTCAAAGGGGAGGGTTTCTCCACTCGGTCCATGGTAAAGGGAGGGAGGCCAGTCGATTGCCCTGGCGTCGACTGGTCTTTACAGTAAAACCAGGTCGATTGCCATCCGCGAACTGAGTCAGGAAGAATCATGGCCAGAAAGGAGCTTTTCCCTCTCGTCTGGATGCCAAGACCCCCACACATCTGGATCAATTGGGTCCTCTCATCACTCGGATTAGCCTTTTTCACTGTCTGGGAGCGACAAGTGAAAATATGCTTGAAAAGACCCCAGTGAGGCCGGCAACCCAGGAAATTCTCACACAAAGAAATGAAAGCGGCGAGATAAACGATTGAGTTGGGGGTAAAATGGTGGAGTTGTGCCCCAAAGAAGTTCAGAAACCCTCGAAAGAAAGGGTGGGGAGGCAAGGAAAATCCATGGTCGACGTGGGTGGCAAGAAGAACACGCTCACCCTCCCGAGGTTGTGGCTCAGATTCCTTCCCCGGAAGCCGCGCTGAGTCATAGGGGATCAGCCCCCCTTCGGCCAGGTCATCGAGGTCTTCTTGGGTGATCCTCGAGTGGATCCAGTCGCCTTGGATCGAGCCCTTCGGCATGCCGGTCCGTGAGGAAGATCCGCCCCGGCTGGTCGCCTTCCCCTTCGACCTCGTCGTCGCCTTCTTTTCCCGCTCCAGAGACACTGTCTTCTCCTTCCCCATTGTCGCCGGCGAGACGCATATGGAGCGGTGATGCTGGGGCGAGAGCGAGCGCAACGGAGGGGCGTGAAGAGGAGAAGAGGAAATGGGAACGCACAGTTCGGGAGACTCCGGTCCAACGCCTTATATGAGGCCGCTTCTGAGTGGCTGACGGGTAGGCCCAGGTGGCTCTGTCGAATCCCGTAACGATTGCGCGCGCGATACGTGGCGAAAAAGGAGGCGCGGGGATTGAGGCGGCTCCGCTCTATCCCATCTGATTACTGCGGCCTCCCCCGTCCTGCGCGCTTCCCAAAATTCGAATCCCACGAAATCTGCGGGCAATAAACAACTTGTCAGACCAGAGATCTCCTCCGCACCGTCACTCGGAGCCTTACAAGTAAAGAAACTCACTCGACAAAGAATTAAGAATGGAAGTTGATGTCATCACTCAGGTCCGTTGATCCGAAACAAGATATGCTCACGGCATGAAAAACGAGTCGGAGAAGTTCTCAACTCCTTCCCCACTCAAACCTCGATCCATTCGGGGGCTAATGATGAAGCTATGTACCTAGGGTAGGGTCATGGACCTGTCCTAACTGCCCTACCCAAGGACATCTCTAGAAGAAACCACCTTTCAATCGACTTGGAGGTGTTCCACTCGACAGACTCGAAGACACTCGACTAAGAAGCAGTCACTCGACCAAGACCAAACCACTCGACGGCCAGGAGACCTAAAGGCACTCCGCACGCTAACGGTCGGTCATTAAGTAGCTTTTATGGTCATCATAGCACTTTATTACTAGCGTTACCAGTAACGCCCTGCCTTAATGTACATTGAACCCTTTGTAACGTGGGCTGGCCGGGGTCCTGGCGCACTCTATGTAAGCCACCCCCCTCCTCTGAGACAAGGGTTCGCACCCCTGTAATTCATACTCTCATAATCCAGTCGACCGCCTCCGAGCTCCGAGACGTAGGGCTATTACTTCCTCCGAGAAGGGCCTGAACTCGTAAACCTTGTGTTCCTACAACTTCTCCACAGCTAAGATATTGCCTCTCCATACTTACCCCCTACACTACTTTCAGACTTGGAACCACGATAGCAGCCACGTAAAACTTGCAACAACAAAGTAGAGGACGTCTAACTTGTTTTTTGCAGGGCATGTTGTGATTTGATATGATCAAGACGTGATGAGATATAAGTTGTTGTATAAGATGATCATGTTTTGTTGAAGTTATCGGCAACTGGCAGAAGCCTTATGGTTGTTTCTTTATTGCATAAGATACAAGAGCCAAATAATTGCTTTACTTTATCGCTATGCGATAGAAATAGTTGCAAGAGCAATAGTTGGCGAGACGACCATGTGATAACACATTGATATAGATCAAGATGATGGAGATCATGGTGTCATGCCAGTGAAGATGGAAATCATGACGATGCTTTGGAGATGGAGATCAAAGGCACAAGATAATGATGTCCATATCATGTCACATATTTTGATTGCATGTGATGTTTATATTTTGCACATATTATTTTTCTTAGTTTGGCGGTAGCATTATAAGATAATCTCTCGCTAAATTTCAAGATAAAAGTGTTCTCCCTGAGTATGCACCGTTGCCAAAGTTCGTCGTGCCCAGACACCACGTGATGATCGGGTGTGATAAGCTCTACGTCCATCTACAATAGGTGCAAGCCAGTTTTGCACACATAGAATACTTAGGTTAAACTTGACGAGCCTAGCATATGCAGATATGGCCTCGGAACACTGAGACCGAAAGGTCGAGCATGAATCATATAGTAGATATGATCAACATAATGATGTTCACCATTGAAAGCTACTCCATTTCACGTGATGATCGGTTATGGTTTAGTTGATTTGGATCACGTGATCACTTAGATGATTAGAGGGATGTCTATCTAAGTGCAAGTTCTTTAGTAATATGATTAATTGAACTTTAATTTATCATGAACTTAGTCCTGGTAGTATTAGCATATCTATGTTGTAGATCAATAGCTCACGATGTTGCTCCCCGTTTAATTTTTATATGTTCCTAGAGAAAACTAAGTTGAAAAATGTTAGTAGCAATGATGCGGATTGGATACATGATCTGAGGATTGTCCTCATTGCTGCACAGAAGAATTATGTCCTTGATGCACCGCTAGGTGACAGACCTATTCAAGGAGCAGATGCAGACATTCTGAACATTTGGCTAGCTCAATATGATGACTACTTGATAGTTTAGTGCACCATGCTTAACGGCTTAGAATCGGGACTTCAAAGACGTTTTGAACGTCATGGAACATATGAGATGTTCCAGGAGTTGAAGTTAATATTTCAAGCAAATACCCGAGTTGAGAGATATGAAGTCTCCAACAAGTTCTATAGCTAAAAGATGGAGGAGAATAGCTCAAGCAGTGAGCATGTGCTCAGATTGTCTGGGTACTATAATCGCTTGAATCAAGTGGGAGTTAATCTTCCAGATAAAATAGTGATTGACAAAATTCTCTAGTCACCATCACCAAGTTAGTAGAACTTCGTGATGAACTATAATATGCAAGGGATAACGGAAACGATTCCCAAGCTCTTCGTGATGCTGAAATCGACGAAGGTCGAAATCAAGAAAAGCATCAAGTGTTGATGGTAAACAAAACCACTAGTTTCAAGTAAAGGGACAAAGGGAAGAAAGGGGAACTTCCAGAAGAATGGCAAGCCAGTTGCTACTCAAGTGAAAAAACCCAAGTCTGGACCTAAGCTTGAAACTGAGTGCTTCTACTGCAATGGGACTGGTCAGTGGAAGCGGAACTACCCCAAGTAATTGGCGGATAAGAAAGATGGCAAAGTGAACATAGGTATATTTGATATACATGTTATTGATGTGTACTTTACTAGTGTTTATAGAAACCCCTCAGTATTTGATACTACTCCCTCCTTCCATCTATATAGGTCCTAATGCGTTTTTCGAGGCTAACTTTGACCAAATGTTAGAGCAATAATATATGACATGCAACTTCACATTATTTTATCAATAGTAGCTTCTAATGGAAGGAGCTTCTAATGATATAATTTTCACATTATGCATGTCATGTAGTATTAATTTTATCAATAGTCAAAGGCAGTCTTGAAAAACGCATTAGGCCCTATATAGATGGAAGGAGGGAGTAGTTCAGTTGCTAAGAATAGTAACTCGAAACGGGAGTTGCAGAATGAACAGAGACTAGTTAAGGGTGAAGTGACGATGTGTATTGGAAATGGTTCCAAGATTGATATGATCATCATCACACACTCCCTATACTTTCGGGATTAGTGTTAAACCTAAAATAAATTTTATTTAGTGTTTGCGTTGAGCATGAATATGATTGGATCATGTTTATTGCAATACGGTTATTCATGTAAGTTAGAGAATAATTGTTGTTGTGTTTACATGAATAAAACCATCTATGGTCATACACCCAATGAAAATGGTTTGTTGGATCTCTATCGTGGTGATACACATTTTTCATAATATTGAAGCCAAAAGATGCAAAGTTAATAATGATAGTGCAACTTATTTGTGGCACTGCCGTTTAGGTCATATTGGTGTAAAGCGCATGAAGAAAATCCATGCTGATGGGATTTTGGAATCACTTGATTATGAATCAGCTGATGCTTGCGAACCATGCCTCATGGGCAAGATGACTAAGGCTCCGTTCTCCGGAACAATGGAGCGAGCAACTGATTTGTTGGAAATCATACATACTGATGTATGTGGTCCGATGAATATTGAGGCTCACGGCAGGTATCATTATTTTTCTGATCTTCATAGATGATTTGAGCAGATATGAGTATATCTACGTGATGAAACACAAGTCTGAAACATTTAAAAAGTTCAAAGAATTTCAGAGTGAAGTGGAGAATCGTCGTAACAAAAAATAAAAGTTTCTACGATATGATCGCAGAAGTAAAATATTTGAGTTACGAGTTTGGCCTTCAGTTAAAACAATGTGAAATAGTTTCACTACTCACGCCACCTAGAACACCATAGTGTAATGGTGTGTCTGAATGTCGTAACCGTACTTTATTAGATATGGTGCGATCTATGACGTCTCTTACTGATTTACCGCTATCGTTTTGGGGTTATGCATTAGAGACAACTACATTCACGTTAAATAGGGCACCATCTAAATCTGTTGAGACGACACCGTATGAACTATGGTTTGGCAAGAAACCTAAGATGTCGTTTCTTAAAGTTTGAGGTTGCAATGCTTATGTAAAAAAGTTTCAACCTGATAAGCTCAAACCCAAATCGGAGAAGTGCCTCTTCATACGATACCCAAAAGAAAATGTTGGGTACACCTTCTATCACAGATCCGAAGGCAAGATATTCATTGCTGAGAATGGATCCTTTCTAGAGAAGGAGTTTCTCTCGAAAGAAGTGAGTGGGAGGAAAGTAGAACTTGATGAGGTAACTGTACCTGATCCCTTATTGGAAAGTAGTTCATCACAGAAATCTGTTCCTGTGACTACTACACCAATTAGTAAGGAAGCTAATGATGATGATCATGTAACTTCAGATCAAGTTACTACTGAAGCCTCGTAGGTAGACCAGAGTGAGATTCGCACCAGAGTGGTACGGTAATCCTGTTCTGGAGGTCATGTTACTTGACCATGACGAGCCTACGAACTATGAGGAAGCGATGATGAGCCCAAATTCCGCGAAATGGCTTGAGGCCATGAAATCTGAGATGTGATCCATGTATGAGAACAAAGTATGGACTTTGATTGACTTGCCCAATGATCTGCGAGCCATTGAGATTAAATGGATCTTCAAGAGGAAGACGGACGCTGATAGTAGTGTTACTATCTACAAAGCTAGAATTGTCGTAAAAAGGTTTTCGACAAGTTCAAGGTGTTGACTACGATGAGAGTTTCTCGCTCATATCTATGCTTAAGTCTGTCCGAATCATGTTAGCAATTGCCGCATTTTATGAAATCTGGCAAATGGATAAACAAAACTGCATTTGTTAATGGATTTATTAAAGAAGAGTTGTATATGATGCAACCAGAAGGTTTTGTCAATCCTAAAAGTGCTAACAAAATATGCAAGCTCCAGCGATCCATCTATGGACTGGTGCAAGCATCTCGGAGTTGGAATATACGCTTTGATAAGTTGATCAAAGCATATAGTGTTATACAGACTTGCGGTGAAGCCTGTATTTACAACAAAAGTGAGTGGGAGCACTACAACATTTCTGATAAGTATATGTGAATGACATATTGTTGATCGGAGATAATGTAGAATTATTTTGCAAAGCATAAAGGAATGTTTGAAAGGGCTTTTTTTTCAAAGAAACACCTCGGTGAAGCTACTTACATATTGAGCATCAGGATCTATAGAGATAGATCAAGACGCTTGATAAGTTTTTCAATGAGTACATACCTTGACAAGATTTTGAAGTAGTTCAAAATGGAACAGTCAAAGGAGTTCTTGCCTGTGTTACAAGATGTGAAGTTGAGTAAGACTCAAAACCCGACCACGGCAGAAGATAGAGAGAGAATGAAAGTCATTCCCTATGCCTCAGCCATAGGTTCTATAAAGTATGCGATGCTGTGTACCAGACCTATTGTATACCCTGCCCTGAGTTTGGCAAGGGAGTGCAATAGTGATCTAGGAGTAGATCACTAGACATTGGTCAAAATTATCCTTAGTGGAATAAGGATATGTTTCTCGATTATGGAGGTGACAAAAGGTTCGTCGTAAAGGGTTACGTCGATGCAAGTTTTGACACTGATCCAGATGACTCAAAGTCTCAATCTGGATACATATTGAAAGTGGGAGTAATTAGCTAGAGTAGCTCCGTGCAGAGCATTGTTGACATAGCAATTTGCAAAATACATACGGATCTGAATGTGGCAGACCCGTTGACTTAACTTCCCTCACCAGCAAAACATGATCACACCTTAGTACTCTTTGGGTATTAATCACATAGCGATGTGAACTAGATTATTGACTTTAGTAAACCCTTTGGGTGTTGGTCACATGACGATGTGAACTATGGGTGTTAATCACATGGTGATGTGAACTATTGATGTTAAATCACATGGCGATGTGAACTAGATTATTGACTCTAGTGCAAGTGGGAGACTGAAGGAAATATGCCCTAGAGGCAATAATAAAGTTATTATTTATTTCCTTATTTCATGATAAATGTTTATTATTTATGCTAGAATTGTATTAACCGGAAACATAATACATGTGTGAATACATAGACAAACAGAGTGTCACTAGTATGCCTCTACTTGACTAGCTCGTTGAATCAAAGATGGTTAAGTTTCCTAGCCATAGACATGAGTTGTCATTTGATTAACGGGGTCACATCATTAGAGAATGATGTGATTGACTTGACCCATTCCGTTAGCATAGCACTTGATCGTTTGGTTTGTTGCTATTGCTTTCTTCATGACTTATACATGTTACTATGACTATGAGATTATGAAAATCCCATTTACCGGAGGAACACTTTGTGTGCTACCAAACGTCACAACGTAACTGAGTGATTATAAAGGTTCTCTACAGGTGTCTCCGAAGGTACTTGTTGGGTTGGCGTATTTCGAGATTAGGATTTGTCACTCCGATTGTTGGAGAGGTATCTCTGGCCCACTCGGTAATGCACATCACTATAAGCCTTGCAAGCATTGCAACTAATGAGTTAGTTGCGGGATGATGTATTACGGAACTAGTAAAGATACTTGCCGGTAATGAGATTGAACTAGGTATTGAGATACCAACAATCGAATCTCCGGCAAGTAACATACCGATGACAAAGGGAACAACGTATGTAGTTATGCGGTCTGACCGATAAAGATCTTCGTAGAATATGTGGGAGCCAATATGAGCATCCAGGTTCCGCTATTGGTTATTGACCGAAGACGTGTCTCGGTCATGTCTACATAGTTCTCGAACCCGTAGGGTCCGCACGCTTAAAGTTCGATGACGATTATATTATGAGTTTATATGTTTTGATGTACCGAAAGAGTTCGGAGTCCCAGATGAGATCGGGGACATGACGAGGAGTCTCGAAATGGTCGAGACATAAAGATCGATATATTGGATGACTATATTCAGACATCATAACGGTTCCAAGTGATTCGGGTATTTTTGGGAGTACCGGGGAGTTACGGGAATTCGTATTGGGCCTTAATGGGCCATACGAGAAAGGAGAGAAAGGTCTCAAAGGGTGACCGCACCCCTCCCCATGGGCTGGTCTGAATTGGACTAGGGAGGGGGGCGCCCCCTTCCTTCCTTCTCCTTTTCCCTTCCCTTTCCTTCCCTCCTACTCCTACTACTTGGAAGGGCTCCTAGTTCTACTGGGAAAGGGGGAATCCTACTCTGGGAGTAGGACTCCCCTAGGGCGCGCCATAGAGAGGGTCGGCCCTCCCCCTCCTCCACTCCTTTATATACGGGGGCAGGGGGCACCCCAAAGACACAACAATTGATCTCTTGATCTCTTAGCCATGTGTGGTGCCCCCTCCACCATAATCCACCTCGATCATATCGTAGCGGTGCTTATGCGAAGTCCTGCGTCGGTAGAACATCATCATCGTCACCACGCCGTCGTGCTGACAAAACTCTCCCTCAACACTCGGCTGGATCAGAGTTTGAGGGACGTCATCGAGTTGAACGTGTGCATAACTCGGAGGTGCTGTGCATTCGATACTTGATCGGTCGGATCGTGAAGACGTATGACTACATCAACCGCATTGTGCTAACGCTTCCACTTTCGGTCTACGAGGGTACATGGACACAATCTCCCCTCTCGTTGCTATGCATCACCATGATCTTGAGTGTGCATAGGAAATTTTTATATTACTACGTTCCCCAACAGTTTTCTCCCCCCTATACTCTCTTGTAATGGATTGAGTTTCTCCTTTGAAGTTATCTGATCGGATTGAGTCTTTAAAGATTTGAGAACACTTGATGTATATCTTGCCGTGGATATGTGTGGTGACAATGGGATATCACGTGATTCACTTGATGTATGTTTTGCGGGTTCCGCCCATGAACCTATGCATAGGGGTTGGCACACGTTTTCGTCGTGATTCTCTGGTAGAAACTTAGGGGCACTCTTTGAGGTCCTATGTGTTGGTTGAATATATGAATCTGAGATTGTGTGATGCATATCATATAATCATACCCACGGATACTTGAGGTGACATTGGAGTATCAAGGTGACATTAGGGTTTTGGTTGATTTGTGTCTTAAGGTGTTATTCTAGTATGAACTCTAGGGCTGTTTGTGACACTTATAGGAATAGCCCAACGGATTGATTGCAAAGAATAACTTTGACGTGGTTTCATACCCTACCATAATCTCTTCGTTTGTTCTCCGCTATTAGTGATTTTGGAGTGACTCTTTGTTGCATGTTGAGGGATAGTTATGTGATCCAATTATGTTATTATTGTTGAGGGAAGTTGCACTAGCGAAAGTATGAACCCTAGGCCTTGTTTCAGCACATTGCAATACCGTTTACGCTCACTTTTATCATTAGTTACCTTGCTGTTTTTGTATTTTCAGATTACAAAAACTATTATCTACTATCCATATACCACTTGTATCACCATCTCTTCACCGAACTAGTGCACCTATACAATTTACCATTTTATTGGGTGTGTTGGGGACTGATAACCCACAAGTATAGGGGATTGCAACAACTATCGAGGGTAGAGTATTCAACCCAAATTTATTGATTCGACACAAGGGGAGCCAAAGAATATTCTCAAGTATTAGCAGCTGAGTTGTCAATTCAACCGCACCTGGAAACTTAGTATCTGTAGCAAAGTGTTTAGTAGCAAAGTAATATGATAGTGATGGTAACGGTAAAAAAAAGAGTAATGATAGCAAAGTAATGTTTTTGGTATTTTGTAGTGATTGTAACAATAGCAACGGGAAAGTAAATAAGCGTGAACCAGTATATGGAAAGCTCGTAGGCATCGGATCAATGATGGATAATTATGCCGGATGCGGTTCATCATGTAACAGTCATAAAATAGGGTGACACAGAACTAGCTCCAATTCGTCAATGTAATGTAGGCATGTATTCCAAATATAGTCATACGTGCTTATGGAAAAGAACTTGCATGACATCTTTTGTCTTACCCTCCCGTGGCAGCGGGGTCCTTACGGAAACTAAGGGATATTAAGGCCTCCTTTTAATAGAGAACCGGAACAAAGCATTAGCACATAGTGAATATATGAACTCCTCAAACTACGGTCATCACCCGTAAGTATCCCGATTATTGTCACTTCGGGGTTAACGGATCATAACACATAATAGGTGCCTATAGACTCACAAGATAGGATCTAGAACTCTCATATATTGATGAAAACATAATAGGTTCAGATATCAAATCATGGCACTCAGGCCCTAGTGACAAGCATTAAGCATACCAAAGTCATAGCAACATCAATCTCAGAACATAGTGGATACTAGGGATGAAACCCTAACAAAACTAACTCGATTACATGGTGAATCTCATCCAACCCATCACTGTTGGGGATATCACTACTGGGCGTAAACCAGCCTATCTGGGCCGGGTTAAACTTCGTCAGTAGTTAAGTATGTTAAAGCCCAAGAAGGCAGATGAGGGTTCAAGGCCCATAGTTGGTTCAAGGCCTATAGCCGTAAACCGGGGTTGGTATTTAACTTGTATTGTAAGTTAGGAATAAGTAGAGACCAAACCGGACACATCTATGAGCCAGTATTGGGACTCTGTGAACCGACGGGTGTCACCCGTGTATATAAGGGGACGACCCGGCGGCGGTTCAAGGACAACAGACAACAACTCGAGACATAGGCGAAGCTTGTTTGCTCCCTGGTCATTGAAACCCCATCAATTCCATCACAACTAGACGTAGCCTTTTACCTTCATTGAAGGGGCCGAACTAGTATAAACTCTCTTGCGTCCCTGTGTCCGCTTTAACCCCTTCAAGCTAACCCGTCGCGATGGCTGCACGACTAAGTCCTTTCTCTAGGACATCTGCCGTGACAAAACCATGATAGTTGGCGCCCACCGTGGGGCTATCGCATGATGGTTTCAAGTTCTTGGAGGGCCGCTTTGAAGGACTCGAGGGCTACACCGTAGGCCGGATGACTAAGAGTCGTCGCGGCAAGCTTTACATCGACGATGCAGGCTGGGGCCCCGAGGCCGGCTCAGTTGAGTACGGGTACCAGGTCCCCTTTGGTGGCATACACGTTTTCATCGGCAAGATCGGAGAACCGGGCCCTGAGCCGGATATCTGCACCAACCTCGTCGAAACGGCTCAGCGTGCGTGATCTGCCCGGGTTAAACCGGCCATGAAGCGTGCCTTCGTGGGAGTCATCCATGGAGGAGGTCATGAGGATGGATCGGGATCTGGCGGTGAGACCGTCATTTACTCCGGCGATGATTCATCAACCGGAGAAACCGAATCTCTATATCAGCTACAAGATGGCCGGATTGGGGGCTGTTCCGACGGCGACAGTATTCCGGACCCCTCTGATCTGCCCAACCGAGTTGGAATATTCATGGCCGGCACACAAGCGGCGCTTCATTCTTCGACCGCTACGGCAACAACCTCCGGTTCAGCAGCGGTGACGGCTGCCGGGGCAGGAGGCCCTGTGCGCCCGCCGGCTCAAGTTCTATCAGAGCTATTTGATGCATTGGTTGTGCTTATGGCGGAAGTTAATCCGGCGGATCAGGACGTTCACAACACGGAGGTTGCAAAGGTAAGGGAACAGATCACCCAGGCCAAGGCGGACCTGACAGCTGAGGATACCAGGATGGCCACAGAGCGGGCCGCTCTAGACGCACAAGCCTACAGGCTCATGTTGGACCAGAACGCGTCGCATGAAGTCATGAGGAGGAAGTACCGATCCCGTTTGCCTCTAGTTTTCGAGGCCAGAGACCTTTTCAACACCCCGGGAGCAGGAACCGGTAATCCGCTGGAAGGAAACCATGCGGAAGCTCCTTGGACCGGTGTGCCGGTTCAGCCTCGTCGGATGGATCCGCCTCGTCAAAACACCGTTATACCTCGGGCTGTTTCAACACCTCCGGGTCACTACTCCAACCCAATGGACAATCTCGTCACCGCTACTGCACGGCTGGAGGCCATTCCAATTGAAGGTGACTCACCGCAGGCGATAGAGATGCGACGGGTCAAGGAGCTTCTTAGGACAGTTTTGGACCAACAGGAAGCATATTCGTACAGCCGCGACCGGATCCACTCGACCCCTCGCCCAAGCCGGAGCTATAGCAGGCGTATGGAGGAACCGGCAGTGTCAAGTAATGAACGACGTGGAGCACCCCGCGGCAACAACCCGGCGGGTGGTGCTGATAACGCTCAGGAAGTGGTGGACCGGGCCCGAGCACGCAGGGAGGCCGAGTTAGCCGCACAATATCAGGCTCGACAGCTTACGCCGGTTCGTCCAACTATTTCGGTCGAACCCGGTGTTACTTCTAGCTCTTTGGGGGTGCCTTGCCTTGTTCCCGCTTTACGCAATGTGCGCCTACCCAAGGATTTCAAGGGCCCGCGCAAGGTACCAAATTACATGGTGGATCAACCACAAGAGACATGGGTGGAGAGCTATGAGATGGCCATGGAGATGCTGGATGTGGATGATGCGGCATGTGCGAAATACTTCACCATGATGCTTGAAGGAACGGCCCGCACTTGGTTAAAAAGCTTACCGGCCAATTCTATCAGTTCATGGGCCCAATTACGAACCCGGTTTATCAATAATTTCAAGGATACATGTAAGCAGCCCATGTCGATAGTAGACTTAGCTGCCTGTGTCCAGGAGGAAGGAGAATCGACGACTCATTGGGTGCGCCGGGTCTCACTAGTGTTGCATTCATCAGACCACATCAACGCTGACACCGCAGTCTTAACCCTAGAAGGCAACTGCCGGTTTGGGCCCCTAAAGCTGAAGTTGGGACGGATGAAGCGCCATTGCACTGACATGGGGACCCTCATGGCTTCTTTGGTAAAGTATGCTGATTCTGATAGTACCAAGGATCCCGAATCTGATGATGACAAGGCAGGGAAGGAAAAGAGGAACAACAACTCCAAAGGTCAACAGCATCACTGGGCAGGCAATGGTGGTGGAGGCAAGCGTAAAGCGGATGGTAACATGGACTTTGTGGCTAATACCAACGCGTAGGACAATGGCCAGCGACGCAAGGGTAAACTGAAACATCGCAGTGGGGCACCCAACCTTAACCCGGACCGCCTAAATTATCTACTGAGCCAGCCCTGTCCAAGACATGGGATGGAGGAGGTGCCAGCAAACCACCTTTGGAAGGATTGCTTCATTATGCAGGAGTTCAAGAATTCTAATGCTTTCCGGTATGATCACGGCTCCGGCGGTGGCTCAGGATCCAGGCCGGGTTACGATGGAGGAAATTTTGGTTCAGGATTTAACGGTAATCCGGGCGGACATAACAGTCAAAATAATCAGAACAACCAGGGTGGTTACAACCAGCAGCAGCAACCGTCAGGTTACCAGAGCAACCCAAAGCAATTGAATAGTGGGCAGTACCATGTCTTTACCACTAGCTTGGACAAGCGAGACCGGAAGGTTCAGAGGCGAGCAGTCAACTCTGTTGAACCGGCCGTGCCCCGTTATCTACGCTGGTCTGAACAGCCAATCATATGGAGCAGAGAGGATCACCCTCCCCAGGTTGATAATTTGGGTCAGTTGGGTCTGGTGGTGGCGCCTCAGGTGGGAGGTTACAAGTTCACCAAAGTGCTCATGGATGGAGGGAGCAGCATTAATATCTTGTACTATGAGACCTTCTGTCATATGGGACTACCAGATAAAAATCTCAAACCGTCTAATACGGTGTTCCACGGTGTGGTACCTGGAAAGTCAGCATATCCTGTTGGTAAGATAGCTCTGGAAGTGGCCTTTGGAGATGATCATGATTCCAGGTCGGAAACATTGACGTTTGAAGTGGTGAAAATCCAAAGTCCATATCACGCCCTGTTTGGGCGACCGGCCTACGCCAAGTTTATGGCACGGCCCTGTTATGTGTATTTGCAGCTCAAGATACCGGGTCACAAGGGAACAATAACGGTTCACGGAAGCCATAAAATTGCTTTGGAGTGCGAGGAAGGAGATGCGGCCTACGCAGAGTCGGTTTGTGCCACCGAGGAGCTGAAGCATTATAAGGACAATGTTGATCCGGCGGACATGACTCCATTAAACAAGCCAACTACGGAGCATGATCCGGCCCTGAAGTTCAAATCGGCAGCAGAAACTAAGATTTTTGACTTCGTACCTGGCGATTCGTCCAAGCAGTTCAGCATCAGTGCCAACTTGGATCCGAAATAGGAAAGCGCGCTCATCGAGTTCATCTGTGAGAATCAGGACATTTTTGCATGGAAGCCTCTGACATGCCAGGTGTACCGAGGCAACTCGCTGAGCACACCCTTAATGCGGATCCTAAATACAAACTGGTGAAACAGTTACTCCGCCGGTTTAACGAAGAAAGACGCAAGGCGATTGGAGAAGAGGTAGCCAGGCTCTTAGCAGCTGGTTTTATTGTTGAAGTTTTTCACCCTGAGTGGCTTGCCAATCCGGTGCTAGTCCTTAAGAAAAACGGCACCTGGCGCATGTGTGTGGATTACACAGATCTTAATAACGCTTTCCTAGCAGATCCTTTTGCCCTCCCCTGTATTGATCAAATCATTGATGCTACGGCGGGTTGTGAGCGTTTAAGTTTTTTGGATGCATATTTTGGCTATCATCAGATCAAAATGGCAGTTAAGGACCAGGAGAAGACGGCATTCATAACTCCCTTTGGAGCCTTCTGCTATGTGTCTATGCCCTTTGGGCTCAAAAGTGCCCAGGCAACTTATCAACGGTGTGTACAAAATTGTCTTCACAAGCAGATTGGCCATAATGTACATGCTTACGTGGATGATATCGTGGTTAAGTCCAGGGAGAAGGAGACTCTGGTTGACGATTTGAAGGAAACCTTTGATAACCTAAGGACGTACAAGATGATGCTTAATCCGGACAAGTGTGTCTTTGGTGTACCGGCGGGCAAGTTATTGGGTTTTCTGGTGTCCAATAGGGGAATTGAGGCTAATCCGGAGAAGATCACAGCCATCACCTCCCTGGCTAAACCGAAGTGTATCAATGATGTTCAATGCCTGGCAGGCCGGATTGCAGCGTTAAGCCGGTTTATCAGCCGCCTTGGTGAGAAAGCAATCCCTTTGTATCAGATGTTGAAGAAGACGGATCAGTTCGTCTGGAGTTCTGCTGCTGATGAAGCATTTGAGGACTTAAAGCGGCAATTGGCCAATCCGCCTGTGCTCGCCGCTCCCGTTGACAAGGAGCCGTTACTGCTATATGTTGCTGCTAATGCTCGTGCGGTCAGCGTGGCTATTGTGGTGGAGCGAAAGGAGGCAGGTAAGGAGCATCCGGTTCAATGTCCGGTCTATTATATCAGCGAGGTACTCATTGAGTCCAAGCAAAGGTATCCACATTGGCAGAAGCTGGTGTATGGAGTTTCCATGGCAAGCCAGAAGCTTAAGCAATACTTCCAAGGGCACCCAATTACGGTGCTCAGTTCTACTCCTTTGGGGGATATCATCCAGAACCGGGAAGCAACTGGCCTGATTGCCAAGTGGGTTATAGAGCTTGGGCCGCACGGATTGAAGTATGTGCCTCGGACGGCGGTGAAGTCTCAAGCACTGGTTGATTTCATCAATGATTGGACGGAAATGCAAGCACCTGAGGAAAAGCCGGATCACACATATTGGACCATCCATTTTGACGGATCCAGGCAATTGGAAGGCTCGGGGGCTAGAGTCGTATTAACTTCCCCACGAGGTGATAAGTTTTGTTACGTTCTCCGCTTAATGTTTCCTTGTACTAACAATGCAGCTGAGTATGAAGCCTTGCTCTATGGTCTCCGGATGGCTAAGGAGATGAACCTAAGTCGAGTTAAGTGCTTCGGTGACTTGGACCTCGTGGCTCAACAAGTGTCTGGCACTTGGGACTCCAAGGACCCACTCATGGCAGCATATCGTCGTGAGGTGGATATTGTTGCAGGTCATTTTAAAGGCTATCAGGTGGACCACGTGGACCGACGGAAGAATGAAACGGCGGACGCTTTAAGCCGGCTGGGCTCTCAGCGCAAACCGGTCCCGCCCAATGTTTTTCTGGATGTGCTGCACAACCCGTTGGTCAAGCTCCCTGGTGAAGCGGATTTGGCTATTCCTGATCCAGAGGCTCAATTGGTGGCAGTTCTTCATGTCATTCCAGATTGGACGCTTCCTTACCCGGCGTACATGAACCGGGGCGAGTTACTAGAGGATGAGATTCTGGCCCGACAGATAGTCCGGTGGTCCAAGTCCATGACTATTGTCAATGGCGAGTTGCATCATTGCAGTATATCAGGGGCATTTCAACGCTGTGTGTCTCCTGAAGAAGGCTGTGAAATTTTGCGTGAGATCCATGAAGGAGATTGTGGTCACCACGCCGGTTCAAAATCTTTGGTAGCTAAAGCGTTTCGCCATGGCTTTTATTGGTTAACTGCTCATGCTGATGCGGAGGATCTGGTCAGACGATGTGATGGTTGCCAAAAGTTTTCAAGACGTGCTCATGTGCCGGCTCAAGAATTGAGAATGATTCCAATTACTTGGCCGTTTGCGACTCGGGGGCTGGATATGGTTGGGCCTTTCAAAAGGTCCAAAGATAAGAAGACCCACCTCCTGGTGGCGGTTGACAAGTTCACAAAGTGGGTGGAGGCAGAACCGGTTAGCAAGTGTGATGCGGCCACGGCGGTTCAGTTTATCAAAAAAGTGATTTTCCGGTTTGGCTTTCCACACAGTATCATCACAGATAATGGTACCAATTTGTCCAAGGGTGCCATGAAGGAGTTCTGCGAACGGGAGCACATCCGGCTTGACGTTTCATCAGTGGCACACCCACAGTCCAATGGTCAAGCAGAAAGGGCTAATCAAGAGATCTTGAGAGGCATCAAGCCCTAGCTCATGGTTCCTTTGCAGAGAACGCCGGGTTGTTGGGTAGGAGAATTACCATCTGTGTTATGGAGCATCAATACCACACCCAACAGATCAACAGGATACACACCGTTCTTCATGGTTTACGGAGCGGAGGCGGTTCTCCCCAGTGATATCCATCATGATTCACCTAGTGTGACGGCTTATGTTGAAGCGGACAACGAGACAGCACGGCAAGATGCTTTGGACCGGTTGGATGAAGAGCGTGACATAGCAGCCGCCCGATCGGCGATTTACCAACAGGATCTTCGTCATTATCACAGTTGGCGAGTCAGAACCAGAACCTTTCAGGAAGGAGATTTGGTGCTTCGGCTCATCCAAGATCAGACTGATATGCATAAGCTATCCCCACCTTGGGAGGGGCCTTTCATGGTCAGCAAGAATCTGCACAACGGGTCATACTATCTGATCGATATTCGGGAGCATAAAAACTCACGTACATCAGAGGAGGAGACCAACAGGCCGTGGAACATAGCTCATCTTCGGCCTTACTATATTATGGCGATGTATATATTATGATTAAATATAATAAACCGGAACCTCAGCTAAAGCAGGGTATATGTTCTTCTACATCATGTGTGGTTACACGGAGTTGTTCTAAAGCGGCCTCCGGTTTACCCCTTGAGTTAGCTTTTCAAAAGCACCATGTTATATCACTTGGGGGCTTGGTCGTGTCCGAACCAATGCAATACCTCTTGATAGGCGAGAGCCACCAGATCACTTGGGGACTTGGTCACGTCTGAACCAGTCATGCCTCTTGATTGGCCTAAGGCCACATAATCACTTGGGGGCTTGGTCGAACCCGAACCATTTCCATGCCGCTTGATCGGCATAAATGCCACGGTTTCATTTGGGGACCTGGCTGACTTGAACCATAGCTACACCTATCGGGAGCTTGGTCGTGTTCGACCATGGTAACGCCATCTGATCAGCTCAAATAAGCCTCTTTTTGCAAACGGTTTTGTCATTGCCTTTGCTTTACACTTTTCTTTGAAAGATATTTCTTTCTTTTTATTGCGTTTTTTAAACCGACAAAATTTTAAACCGGTTCACACTGTCTATTGACGGTACACGGTCCATTTTAATCCGGAGACTATTTGCTCGGTTTGATTTTTTGTTAACATCCTATTATGGAGTAACACGGTGTTTATTATAACCCGGCACGGTTTACATGGTAAACTGGCATCATATATATACAGGAGCTGCTATCTCCTCCAACAGTGTGGGTTTATAAAACTCCGCTTCAAGATTGGCCAAGCCAACTTCACGTCCAACGATGGCAGGTGTTATGTATCGCAAAATTTGGTCATATACTTAAAAAAATTGGATGTTTTGATTTCATGTATGCAGACATCATATTCCGCCTGACGGTACAACCGCGGTGGCACTTTAAGATTTTTATTGCAGAAAGTACTTTGGAAAGTTCATCACCCAAAGGAAGAGCAAGTTGCAGTAATTATGCACGAAGGCATATCAGCATCAAAAGTATCAGCTAGCCTATTACAAGGCAACATGGTGCCCACAATAAGATCATTGTTTTTCGCAAGGGAGAAGCAGTTTTAAACCGGCTTCTGGTTCAAGCTTGGTCACCAGCCCGGCCTGATGGTTGTGGGTCATCCTGTGCCGCTTCAGCTTCAGTTTCTCTACCCAGCGGCTGGAAATCAACAGTTGTCCAGTCGATTCCCATTAATGCTAGAAAGACAGCTTCATCATGGATTAGCAACGATGGGTCAATATCGGGAGCGTAAGTATGCTTACGGATTGGAGGGATAAGATTTTTCGCTTCATGAATTGGTGCAGCTACTCGCTTGTTTTGATTGTCATATTGGGCATGATAATGAGACAAGTCTGCCTCTTCAGCCAATTGACAAGCTAGTGGACGCACCTCCCGGTTTATTGCTCGCAGATCCGCTTCACTAAACTCTGACCCGTCTTCCTTCAAGCTAGGATAGCCCTGAGCCGCTTCAATAGGGTCAAAATCCGGCACCCAAGCTTTTGCCCGGATTAAGGCATTGATCGCACCGGTTCGAGCAGCAGATTTCTTCAGCTCTTCAACCCGGGCAGGAAGCACCGACAGTTTCATCAGAGTGTCCTGAATCAAAGTGGGCGCCGGTTTTGTTGTGGGATGCAGTACAGATGATACGCTGTGCACCAGTGTATAGTTGTTCGATCAACGTATAGGCGGCTTTCAATTTCTTCCGCACGTCTGACCCCAAGTGACCAATGCGTGTCCCTGAAATATCATAAAGGGTTAACAAACCGGCAGCTCTATAAGACGGAAGAATCAATTCAGAAGTCAAACCGGCTTACCAAAGATAGCAGTGGTCATGGCATGGACGTGCTGCTTTATGCTGGTCAGTTCATCCGCCACCGGTTTTAGTGCAGCCTCGGCATCTTCTGCTTGTTTGATTAAAGCGGATTTTTCAGTGGCCCAATCCGCCGCTTCTTCTTGCAGCTCTCCTTAAGCTGTTCCATGGCGCTTAAAGCGCTGGTTAATTCCTCTTTTGCTTTGGAGGTTTCAGCTTGTTGGGATTTCAAATTTTCTTGGAGATCGGCGACTTGGCTTTCTTTCGTCTTCAGCTCAGCCTGCATGCAGACAATTATATGATTCAGCAAAACGGTACAAGGATTGAAGTACCAACCACATAACAAGTTATGCATTTGGCACTTGGGGGCTAATGCATATTCGATCTTAATCTTTCAATTGCTTACAAAGTCCCAAGATCAATACAAGTATTCAACTTGGCACTTGGGGCTAATGGCTATTTGCTCGTATATATTCTGATGCGGCGATCTCAATTACTTAAAGTCCCGGTTTAACTACACTAAGTTGAACCGGCCCTTGGGGACTACATCAGCGAATTTCAAAGCAGTAATATTTATATTAGTAAGTCCCGGTTTGAAAGAAGGTTACAAACCGGCCCTCGGGGGCTAGGAGCGTCAACAAGAATTGAAATATACAAGCAGAAAGAGCATATGGAAGTTACCTCATATTTATCTTTCATCATGTTAACCAGACCGTCTTCATAGTCACGACTGGTATACAGCCGGTTCAGGTAGCCGGAATGGATATCTTGGGCGTTCAGAGCAGAGTAAGTCGCCAGATCAGCATTCCACTTGCCTTTGCCAAAGGCAGCAAATTCTTCCTTGGCACTATGTTTGGACAAAGCGACAGGATTGCTTGGCTCTGTATGGCCAATGCCAGTAATGACAACCTCATCATCCTTGGCATCGCCGGTTTGCACTGGGGCTGTTGGCTTGTCAGTAGGCTTTGTCGGACCAGTGGATTTCTCAATCCGGATGGAGCTTGTGGGCTGATTGACAGGACTTGAGGTATCAATAGGTCTCTCTTCAGCAATAAGATCGTCGTCTTGCTGCGGTGGATCATCAGGTATATCCTCAGGAATAGCCGCTTCAAGATCTGGTGTTTTTCCCGGTTCAAGGACGGCATCCTCTTCGGCCGCTTTGTCCAGGCGAGCCTTCTTGCTTGGCCTAGGCTTGGCCCTGAAAGGAATAACAAAATCAAATACAACATATGTTCCAAGGTGATGTACTGCAAATATTATGATAAGTATAACTTACCCAAGCACCATTTTGAGCGGTGGCAGCTGAGTAGCCGATGACTTGCCAGAGGATGAGTGGGAAGTGACCTGGTAATCGGAGTCAGATGGATTAAGAGGTTGACGAAAGCAGCCCGCTTTAGGACAAGCACTGACAAGCAAATTAGAGACCTCTGAACGGCGTTTCCGAACCGGACTGTTCGGTAAACCGGCGGAGGTAACTACCTGGCCGCTGTGCCGGGTTGTGCGACAAACTTCATGCTGTCGGGTCTTCATAAGAAATTTGGGATCCAAATAAGCAAGAGGATGAGAAAATTTAACTTTCCGGTTTGCCTGACGGATTTTTAGTGAAGGCAAAGGTTCTGAATCGGAAGAGAGAATAATTACCTCTACAGCATCAGCATGGCTGGCTTCGGCATCATCCTGACAAATATCATCATCAATAAGACGCATGAAAAATAAGCCAAGTGAGTCAAGCCCTACCTCAAGGTTCTTTTCCTGTGGGCAGTCTTCTTCACAGCTTTAGTCTTTTGCCGGGTTGCTCTTTCCGGTTTGTCGGGTTTTTCTGGTTTCTCCTGCGGCAGTTTCTTGCTCCAAAACGGATCATTGCCATGGTTACACAGACACTGATATTAAACAATGACCAGATATATGAATAACAGATTCAGCAAAAATAAAAATCAAACTCTTACAGCTGGCGGTTTGTTGGTGGCATAGAAGGGAAGCAGGCCGGTTTTAGCATAGATGTGTTCCGGTTCATTCAGCATCTTATTCACAGCCTCTGTGATTTCTTCATCGGTGAGCTGGATGTTGGCATGTCGCAGTGGGTCATCAACACTGCCAGTATACTCGCACATCAAACCGGAGCGCTGACTAAGGGGTAGTATGCTCCATGATATCCAACAGCGAGCGAGATCAACCCCTGTTAAACCGTTGGCCATAAAGGCTCTGAGCTTGGACAGTTGAGGAGCGTATTTGCTTTTCTCTTTGGCAGTCAACCTTTGCGGAAAGGGGTGTGTATTGCTAAGCCGCTCCAGACGAAAGCCAGGCAAAGGATTTTCACCAGCAGGGGAGGTGTCTTTGCAATAGAACCATGTTGGATTCCACTCTTTGGGGTGGCTATGCAGCTTGGCATGAGGGTATGTGACCTCTTTCCTTTTTTGAATCGCCACACCTCCCAATTCCGTATTGGAACCATCAGAAAACTCAGTACGACGGTTTAGATGAAAACAGTCTCTGAACAACTCCACTGTGGGCTCCTCTTGAAAGAACGCCTCACAGAGCACTTGGAAGTGACACATGTTGGTAACAGAGTTGGGACCAGTGTCTTGGGGTGGAGTTGAAAATCGGCTAAAACGTCCCGGTAAAATTTAGAACCGGGCGGCTTAAAGCCCTGGGCTAAGTGATCTACAAAAACGACGACCTCTCCTTCTTGAGGTGTGGCAGGGCATTCTTTGCCAGGAGCCCTCCAATGGATGGTATCTTTGTTGCCTAAGGCGCCGATCAGGACTAAATCGTCCAGTTGAGCCTCTGTGACGCGAGAAGGAACCCAGTTGCACTCATATACTTGCTTGGCCATGATGAAATCTACAAGGTAGATGATCCCGGTTCAAAAATGCATTGATTAAGGTACATTGGAATGTGCAATGTTAAACCAGAGATAGATCTATCTAAACCGGAGTTTTATGAAGCAACAACATCTGGCGGTTCAACAAGGGGACTAATGGTATATACTGGTTTGGCAATTTTTTCTACAAAGTTAAACCGCCTGGTCTAAACATTGAAGCAGATGAGTAAGTTTACAGAAACAGATTTCATAAGACTTCTCTACAGCGACGGATCTAAAGCAAGTTCAGAAAATAAGGAAAATATTCAAGGTTCAAAAAAGAACAGTACTGAATCAATGGGCAGGGATACATATAGATCTATGGTCTTGAGGCATGAAACTGAAGGCGGATGCTAAAAGCTACCACTACACAGAGTAAGGATTCACAGATGCATCTAGGAGTTATCATATGAACACGAAACAGGCGATGAACACTAGAAGAACATGAAACCCTAGATCAGATCTGTGTTGAAAAGAACAGAAGACTTACTGGAGATGAGAAAGACGCGGAAGGTTGCCGCGGTGCTCTGGTGGGCCCAGGTTGATGCAGCGGCCAAGGTTGATGCAGAGGTTGAGGGTGGCGGCGGGGCTCCGAAGCTGGGTGACGCGAGGAAGACGAAGCACAAGGGCATGGAGGATGACATCACGACGGTTCAACAAACTACAAGAAGATATTGAAGATGAAGATTTTTGCTAAAGGATTGACATGAACATGTTCAAATCAATTTGGGGCCTAATGTTGGGGATATCACTACTGGGCGTAAACCGGCCTATCTGGGCCGGGTTAAACTTCGTCAGTAGTTAAGTATGTTAAAGCCCAAGAAGGAAGATGAGGGTTCAAGGCCCATATTCGGTTCAAGGCCTGTAGCCGTAAACTGGCGTTGGTATTTAACTTGTATTGTAAGTTAGGAATAAGTAGAGACCAAACCGGACACATCTATGAGCTGGTATTGGGACTCTGTGAACCGACGGGCGTCACCCGTGTATATAAGGGGACGACCCGGCAGCGGTTCAAGGACAACAGACAACAACTCGAGACATAGGCGAAGCTTGTTTGCTCCCTGGTCATCGAAACCCCATCAATTCCATCACAACTAGAAGTAGGCTTTTACCTTCATTGAAGGGGACGAACTAGTATAAACTCTCTTGCGTCCCTGTGTCCGCTTTAACCCCTTCAAGCTAACCCGTCGCGATGGCTCCATGACTAAGTCCTTTCTCTAGGACATCTGCCGTGACAAAACCACGACAATCACCGTCCAGCAAGCCTACGATGGAACTACTCACGCACGACGGTGAGCATCATGAAATTGGTGATGGAGGATGGTTGATGATGACGGCGGCGACGAATCCCCCTCTCCGGAGCCTCGAACGAACTCCAGATCAGCCCTCCCGAGAGGTTTTAGGGCTGGGCGGCGGCTCCGTCTCGTAAAACGCGATGATTTCTTCTCCCTTATTTTTTTCTCCCCGAAAGCAGTTATATAGAGTTGGAGTTGGAGTCGGGAGGTCTCCAGGGGGCCCACGAGGTAGGGGGCGCGCCCTAGGGGGGGCGCCCCCCACCCTCGTGAGAAGGGTGTGGGCCCCCTGGTCTTCATCTTTGGCGAGGATTTTTTATTATTTATTGTAAGATATCCCGTGGAGTTTCAGGTCATTCCGAGAACTTTTGTTTTCTGCACATAAAACAACATCATGGCAATTCTTTTGAAAACAACGTCAGTCCGGGTTAGTTCCATTCAAATCATACAAGTTAGAATCCAAAACAAGGGCAAAAGTGTTTGGAAAAGTAGATACGTTGGAGACGTATCAACTCCCCCAAGCTTAATCCCTTGCTTGTCCTCAAGCAATTCAGTTGACAAACTGAAAGAAATAAAGAAAAACTTTTACAAACTCTGTTTGCTCTTGTTGTTGTAAATATGTCAAGCTAGCATTCAACTTTTCAGCAAAGATTATAACTAACCACATTTGCAATAATTCTCAGGTCTCATGATTACCCATATCAATAGCATAATCAACTAGCAATCCATAATAATAAATCTCGGATGACAACACTTTCTCAAAACCATCATAATATGATATAACAAGATGGTATCTCGCTAGCCGTTTCTGAGACCGCAAAACATAAATGCAGAGCACCTTTAAAGATCAAGGACTGACTAGACATTGCAATTCATGGTAAAAGAGATCCAATCATAGTCACACCCAATATAAATTAACAGTAATGAATGCAAATGACAGCTGCGCTCTCCAGCTAGTGCTTTTTAATAAGAGGGTGATGACTCAACATAAAAGTAAATGGATAGGCCCTTCTCAGAGGGAAGCAGGGATTTGTAGAGGTGCCAGAGCTCGGTTTTGAAATAGAGATGAATAATATTTTGAGCAGTATACTTTCATTGTCAACATAACAACCAAGAGATGGCGATGTCTTCCATGCTACACACATTATAGGCAGTTCCCAAACAGAATGGTAAAGTTTATAATCCCCCTCCACCAACAAACATCAATCCATGGCTTGCTCGAAACAACGAGTGCCTCCAACATACAACAGGTCCCAGGGGGAGTTTTGTTTAAAATTATTTTGATTTAGTTTGCATAAAGCATGGGACTAGGCATCCCGGTGACCAGCCCTTTATCTCGTGAGCAAGGAGCGGAGTCCACTCCTCTTGAGAATAACCCGCCTAACATGGAAGATATAGACAACCTTAGTTGATACATGAGCTATTTGAGCATACAAAACATGATGATTATTTGAAGGTTTAGAGTTTGGCACATACAAATTTACTTGGAACGGCAGGTAGATACCACATATAGATAGGTATAGTGGACTCATCTAGAATAACTTTGGGGTTTAAGGAGTTTGGATGCACAAGCAGTATTCCCGCTTAGTACAGATGAAGGCTAGCAAAAGACTGGGAAGCGACCAACTAGAGAGCGACAACAGCCATATACATGCATTAAAATTAATAAACATTGGATGCAAGCATGAGTAGGATATAATCCACCATGAACATAAATATCGTGAAGGCTATGTTGATTTGTTTCAACTACATGCATGAACATGTGCCAAGTCAAGTCACTTAAATCATTCAGAGGAGGATACCAGCCTATCATACCACATCATAACCATTTTAATAGCATGTTGGCACGCAAGGTAAACCATTATAACTCATAGCTAATCAAGCATGGCACAAGCAACTATGATCTCTAATTGTCATTGCAAACATGTTTATTCATAACAAGCTGAATCAAGAACGATGAACTCATCATATTTACAAAAACAAAAGAGGTCGAGTTCATACCATCTTTTCTCATCTCAGTCAGTCCATCATATATCATCATAATTGCCTTTCACTTGCACGACCGAACGATGTGAATAATAATAAGAGTGCACGTGCATTGGACTAAGCTGGAATCTGCGAGCATTCAATAAACAGGAGAAGACAAAAGCAATATGGGCTCTTTAGTCAGATAAACAATAATGCATATAAGAGCCACTTCAACAATTTAATTATGGTCTTCTCCCATCGACCCCCAAAGAAAAGGAAAAGAAATAAAACTATTTACACGAGAAAGCTCCCAACAAGCAAAAGAAGAACGGGAAATATTTTTGGGTTTTTCTTAAGGTTTATTAAACACACAAGAAGAAAGCATAAAAAGGAAAGTAAACTAGCATGGATGATACAATGAAAAAGTATGAGCACCGACATCTGGCAATGAGTGTGTGTGAACATAAATGTAATGTCGGTGAGAAATACGTACTCCCCCAAGCTTAGGCTTTTGGCCTAAGTTGGTCTATGGCCACGGTTGATATCCATAATAATAGTTGGGGTCGTACTGAGATGCAGAGGCTATCGCCTCCTGAGCTGCAGCGTGGCGACGAGCGGCCTCCGGTCTCCTCTCGTACTCATCTGCCTCCTCTCTGGTAATAGTATATCCTCCTCTTGCCTGATAATCAAAGAAAGCGGGAGCAGGGAGAGTAATATGGACAGCACGGCGTTTGTCAAAGATTAGTCGGTATTGGAGAGGTGATTCGTTCCTCTCGACAAAATGGTGGGAAACCATAGAATCAAAATCTAAATAAGCAGGAGGAAACTCCATGTCTCCTTCACGAACGTCTATCTCAAGAAATTTAGCTAAGCGGGTTGCATAAATTCCTCCAAAGAAATCTCCATTATGTCTATTATGATGCAACCTACGAGCTACAATGGCTCCCATATGATAAGATTGGTCTCCTAACAGCACTCCTGAGAATGCTAAGGTCAGGGACACACATGTGACATGCTTCATCCTTAGCATTTATGCACGTACCAAGAGAGCAAAATAATGTATAGCAGGAAAGTGAATGCTCCCTATGGTAGCCTGCGTTATATCTCTAGATTCCCCTACAGTTATACTAGCAAGAAAGTTTATAAATTCAGATTTAGGGGGATCCCTAACACTACCCCATTGCGGAAGTTTGCAAGCAAAAGTGAAATCCTCTAAGTCCATGGCATAAGATTTGTTATAAAGATCAAACATGACTGAAGGAGAATTGCACGAAGATGAATACTCAAACCTCCTCACAAAAGAGCTTGTGAGCTCATGATACCGGGGGCATTTGTCTGCCTCAAAGTCCTCAAGATCGGCATTACACAAATATGAGTTAAATTCTTCTTTAATTCCCGCTCGATCCATAAAATTTTCAGAAGGCCACTCACAAGGACGCACTGGAGCATCTCTTGGTGGCTCTTCATCAGCATCACGCATTGCACGCCTGGGTCCTTGCTTCTTTGAAGAACCACCTTGGAACATTTTCCTAAGCATATTTCTTCCTCTGAAAAATTCTGAAAATTTTTAGTAACTTCAAAATAAAAGTAAACCAAACTCAATAATATTGATAGCAACTACTCCTACAAGTGCCTAGGGCCTATATCATGCATCAAAACTACTTTTGACCATATAAATTTGACATGCAAGCTCAAGAACAGGGTCACCTAAGCAACACAAATTTGCAATGAATAAAGCACTAGAACAAAAACTAATTGTACCAATGGAGGAGTCACATACCAAGGAACAATCTCCCCAAGCAGTTTTGTGAGAGGTGCTTTGAGCAAGGAGATCGAAAATGGCAGCAAAACGAGCTTGGGCTCGGGTCTGAGTTGGTTTTTCGTGTTTGGGGGAGGAAGATGAAGTGTGTGGTTGAAAGAATAAGTGGAGGAGGGCCACCGTGGGCCCACGAGGCAGGGGGCGCGCCCTCCACCCTCGTGGCAAGGTGGTTGGCCCCCCTGGTGTGTTCTTTGTTCCATAAATCCTCAAATATTCTATAAAAAACATATTTAATTTTCAGGGCATTTGGAGAACTTTATATTTCACTGATAATCAGATAACAGACGGAAAATTATTTATTTTTACTTTATTTAATATAAATAACAGAAAGTATAGAGAGGGTACAGAAGGTTGTGCTTCTAGTTTCATTAATCTCATGCTCATCAAAAGGAATCCACTAACAAGGTTGATCAAGTCTTGTTAACAAACCCATTCCGATTAACATGAAACCAGAGAAATTTCGAATAACACTAGGTTACCTCAACAGGGATATGCACATCCCCAATAATAAGTATATCATATTTCTTCTTGACAGTAGGAAGATGAAATTCAAAACCTCCAAATATAATCGATGGAATTTTTCTGATAGAATTGATACTATGAACTTGAGGTTGTTTCCTCGGAAAGTGTACCGTATGCTCATTACCATTAACATGAAAAGTGACATTGCCTTTGTTGCAATCAATAACAACCCCTGCAGTATTAAGAAAAGGTCTTCCAAGAATAATAGACATACTATCGTCCTCGGGAATATCAAGAATAACAAAGTTCGTTAAAATAGTAACGTTTGCAACCACAACAGGCACATCCTCAAAAATACCGACAGGTATAGCAGTTGATTTATCACCCATTTGCAAAGATATTTCAGTAGATGTCAACTTATTCAAATCAAGTCTACGATATAAAGAGAGAGGCATAACACTAACACCGGCTCCAAGATCACATAAAGCAGTTTTAACATAGTTTCTTTTAATAGAGCATGGTATAGTGGGTACACCGGGATATCCAAGTTTCTTTGGTATTCCACCCTTAAAAGTATAATTAGCAAGCATGGTGGAAATTTCAGCTTCTGGTATCTTTCTTTTATTTGTAATAATATCTTTCATGTACTTAGCATAAGGATTTGTTTTGAGTATATCATTCAATCAAATACATAAAAAGATAGGTCTAATCATTTCAGCAAAGCGCTCAAAATCCTCATCATCCTTTTTCTTGGATGGTTTGGGAGGAAACGGCATGGGTTTCTGACCCCAAGGTTCTCTTTCTTTACCATGTTTCCTAGCGACAAAGTCTTTTCTTATCATAACGTTGATTAGTTGATTGTGGGTTATCAAGATCAACAGCAGGTTCAATTTATATATCATTATCATTACTAGGTTGAGCATTAATATGAACATCATCATTAACATTTTCAATAGGTTCATGTTCATTACCAGATTGTGTTTCAGCATCATGCATAGAGATATCATTTGGATTATCAGGTGGTTCAACAATAGGTTCACTAGAAGTTTGCACAGTTCTATCATTTTTCTTTTTCTTCCTTTTTGAAGAACTAGGTGCACCAATTTTATTTCTCTGAGAATCTCGCTCAATTCTCTTAGGGTGGCCTTCAGGATACAAAGGTTCCTGAGTCATTCTACCAGTCTAGTAGCCACTTTAACAGCATAATCATTTTTCTTACTATTCATCTCATTGAGCAATTCCTTTTGAGCTTTAAGTACTTGTTCTACTTGAGTGGTAACCATAGAGGCATGTTTGCTAACAAGTTTAAGTTCACCTCTAATATTAGCCATATAATCACCCAAGTATTTAATCATATCAGCATCTTGATTTAATTGTCTACCAAAATAAGCATTGAAGTCTTCTTGCTTAAACATAAAATTATCAAACTCATCCAAGCATTGACTAGCAATTTTAGCAGGAGGGATTTCAGCTTTATCATATCTATAGAGAGAATTTACCTTTACTACCTGTGTCGGGTTATCGAGGTCTGGAGGTTCTTCAATAAATAAAGGATTAAGATCATATATTTCTTCATCAGGCGGTGAATTGAAACCATGTATTTCTTCAATAGGAGGTAAATTCTTAACATCTTAAGCTTTAATACCTTTTTCTTTCATAGATTTCTTTGCCTCTTGCATATCTTCGGGACTGAGAAATAGAACACCTCTCTTCTTCAGAGTTGGTTTAGGAATAGGATCATTAATTGGAGAAGGAGCTGCCTCAGGAGCTGGCTCAGGAGGTGCCTAATTATTTTTCATTTGTCAACATATTATTCAATAAGATTTCAGCTTCATACGGTGTTCTTTCCTTGAAAAAAGAACAAGCACAACTATCCAAGTAATCTCTGGAAGCATCGGTTAGTCCATTATAAAAGATATCAAGTATTTCGTTTTTCTTAAGAGGATGATCAGGCAAAGCATTAAGTAACTTGAGAAGCCTCCCCCAAGCTTGTGGGAGACTCTCTTCTTTAATTTGCGCAAAGTTGTATATTTCCTTTAAAGCAGCTTGTTTCTTATGAGCAGGGAAATATTTAGCAGAGAAGTAATAAATCATATCCTGGGGACTCCGCACAAAACCAGGATCAAGAGAATTAAACCATATCTTAGCATCACCCTTTAATGAGAATGGAAATATTTTGAGGATATAAAAGTAGCGAGATCTCTCATCATTAGTGAACAGGGTAGCTATATCATTTAATTTAGTAAGATGTGCTACAACAGTTTCAGATTCATAGCCATGAAAAGGATCAGATTCAACCAAAGTAATTATATGAGGATCAACAGAGAATTCATAATCCTTATCAGCAACACATATAGGTGAAGTAGCAAAAGCAGGGTTAGGTCTCATCCTAGCATTTGGAGATTGCTTATTCCATTTAGCTAATAACCTTTTGAGTTCATATCTATCTTTGCAGACTAAAATAGCTAAAGAAGCATCTTGATCAAATAAATAACCCTCAGGAATAACAAGTGATTCTTCATCTTCATAATCAGATTCAATATTTTCAATCTCTCTAGCCCTAGCAAGTCGTTCCTCGAGAAAATCACTAAGTGGCATAGTAGTATCAGGCATAGAGGTAGTTTCATCATAAGTATCATGCATAGCAGAAGTAGCATCATCAATAACATGCGACATATCAGAACGAATAGCAGAAGCAGGTGTAGGTGTCGCAAGCTTACTCATAACAGAAGGTGAATCAAGTGCAGAGCTAGATAGCAGTTCCTTACCTCCCCTCGTAGTTGAGGGACAGATCTTGGTTTTTGGATCTCTCAAGTTCTTCATAGTGTCCAGCAGATATAAATCCCAAGTGACTCAAAGAATAGAGCTATGCTCCCCGGCAACGGCGCCAGAAATTAGTCTTGATAACCCACAAGTATAGGGGATCACAACAGCTTTCGAGGGTAGAGTATTCAACCCAAATTTATTGATTCGACACAAGGGGAGCCAAAGAATATTCTCAAGTATTAGCAGCTGAGTTTTTAATTCAACCACACCTGGAAACTTAGTATCTGCAGCAAAGTGTTTAGTAGCAAAGTAATATGATAGTGATGGTAACGGTAAAAAAAAGAGTAATGAAAGCAAAGTAATGTTTTTGGTATTTTGTAGTGATTGTAACAATAGCAACGGGAAAGTAAATAAGCGTGAACCAGTATATGGAAAGCTCGTAGGCATCGGATCAATGATGGATAATTATGCCGGATGCGGTTCATCATGTAACAGTCATAAAATAGGGTGACACAGAACTAGCTCCAATTCGTCAATGTAATGTAGGCATGTATTCCAAATATAGTCATACGTGCTTATGGAAAAGAACTTGCATGACATCTTTTGTCCTACCCTCCCGTGGCAGCGGGGTCCTTACGGAAACTAAGGGATATTAAGGCCTCCTTTTAATAGAGAACCGGAACAAAGCATTAGCACATAGTGAATACATGAACTCCTCAAACTACGGTCATCACCGGTAAGTATCCCGATTATTGTCACTTCGGGGTTAACGGATCATAACACATAATAGGTGACTATAGACTTGCAAGATAGGATCTAGAACTCTCATATATTGATGAAAACATAATAGGTTCAGATCTGAAATCATGGCACTCGGGCCCTAGCGACAAGCATTAAGCATAGCAAAGTCATAGCAACATCAATCTCAGAACATAGTGGATACTAGGGATCAAACCCTAACAAAACTAACTCGATTACATGGTGAATCTCATCCAACCCATCACCGTCCAGCAAGCCTACGATGGAATTACTCACGCACGGCAGTGAGCATCATGAAATTGGTGATGGAGGATGGTTGATGATGACGACGGTGACGAATCCCCCTCTCCGGAGCCCCGAACGGACTCTAGATCAGCCCTCCCGATAGGTTTTAGGGCTTGGCGGCGGCTCCGTATCGTAAAACGCGATGATTTCTTCTCCCTTATTTTTTTCTCCCTGAAAGCAGTTATATAGAGTTGGAGTTGGAGTCGGGAGGTCTCCAGGGGGCCCATGAGGTAGGGGGCGCGCCCTAGGGGGGGCGCGCCCCCACCTCGTGAGAAGGGTGTGGGCCCCCTGGTCTTCATCTTTGGCGAGGATTTTTTATTATTTATTGTAAGATATCCCGTGGAGTTTCAGGTCATTCTGAGAACTTTTGTTTTCTGCACATAAAACAAGATCATGGCAATTCTGTTGAAAACAGCGTCAGTCCGGGTTAGTTCCATTCAAATCATACAAGTTAGAGTCCAAAACAAGGGCAAAAGTGTTTGGAAAAGTAGATACATTGGAGACGTATCAAGGACACAAGAGACTCTTTGTTATTTTATTGCAGGGTTGCTTGAGAGAGACCATCATCATCCTACGCCTTCTACGGATTAATAAACCTTAGGTCATCCACTTGAGGGAAATTTGCTACTGTCCTACAAACCTCTGCACTTGGAGGCCCAACAGTGTCTACAAGAAGAAGGTTGTGTAGTAGACATCAAGATCTTTTCTGGCGCCGTTGCCGGGGAGGTGAGTGCTTGAAGGTATATCTTTAGTTCTTGCAATCGAGTCTTTTAGTTTCTTGTTTTATCCCTAGTTTAGTTTATAAAAGAAAATTACAAAAAATGGAATTAAGTTTGCCTCATACGCTTCATCTTTTTAATATCTTTCGTGAGTATGATGGGAAGGAAAATTGTGCCAAAGTGTTAGAAGAAGAATGCATTAAAATGTTTGGCACTAAATCTTTGAATGATGAGGATGATTGCAATGTTGTTAGTATGAACTCCTTGAATATCCATGGTACTAATGATGATTGCGCTAGTTATAATAAAAAGGTCTCCTATAAACATGTCAATTTTTGTGGAGTGCATTGGGTTTGTAAGTACACACCAAATAGGGAAGATAGATGTTGCAAGAAAGTCTTGATGATTGTGCTGAAAGATTAATATTTTTTGCGCCCCTTGTGAACTTTGCAATGAACATGGTCATTGAAATCTCCAATGCAAATTGTTTCATGACCAAATTGTATCCAAAAATTGTGATAATTTGATTACCCTTGAGCATCATAAAGAGCTTAGTCTTCTTTTGGGGTATGAGGAAATGAAACATATAACTGAGGGTATTCCAAAGTTTAATCTTGATAGATTTCTTGATTTTGATCTAGAGAAGATTTATATGTATTGTGTGGTGAATTGCATTGAAAATCCTTATATTGCCAATTACATAAAGAAAATAAAACAAATAGAGGATGAAGAGAATACTAACGAAAGGGAAGAGACTTCCCAATATTCTCCTATTATTTCTTATGATGAATCAGGTATCGAGGAGGATCCTCCTATTCAACCAATCTCATTAATAAGGAGCTCCGAAAAGAGGATTGAACCCACACATGATGTGGTGAAGAATAAGAAGAAAAGAAAAAGGAAGAGAGGTAAAAAATATCTCTCCCAAATAATGTTGCTCCTATTACTATTGTGCCTCATGAAAATATAATTGTGGAAGATAATGATACTTCTTATGATCTTGAAAATCTTTTTGGCACTTGCTTGGAAGAATGTGATAATTGCTATACTATTGGTGCTATCCATACTATTAATTATGAGAGTGAATATGCTTATGATATGAAAAGGCCCAAGCTTTGGGATGCTATGTTTGATGAAGATGATGTTTTTGAGAATATATTTTCTGCAATTAATGTTTGTCCCAAGCTTGGGGATGCTACGTTTAATGAAGATGATATTTTTAGTCTCCCAAGTTTTGATATGCAAGTTTATAATGATGATAGCATGCCTCCTACCTATGATGATTATTGTGATGATACTTATGCTATAAAAAGTAGTGATTATATTTATAAAACCTATCATGATTATGGTTACCCCTTCTCTAAACATTACTCTTTTAATGTGGAAACAATTTATAGTATTCGAGTTTCTTATGATACTCCCACTATTCCGAATGAGAAGAATTTTGCTTATGTGGAGAGTAGTAAAATTTCTATGCTTGTAGATCATGAAAAGAATGTTTTATGTGCTGGTTATATTGTTGAATTCATTCATGATGCTACTGAAAATTATTATGAGGGGGGAACTTATTCTTGTAGGAATTGCAATAATATCAAGTTTCCTCTCTATGTGCTTAAAGTTTTGAAGTTATGCTCGTTTTACCTTCCTATGCAAGTTGATTCTTGTTCCCACAAGTTGTTTGCTCACAAAATCCCTATGCATATGAAGTGGGTTAGACTTAAATGGGCTAGTCATATTCTTCATGATGCTCTCTTTATGTTTCAATTCTTATCTCTTATGTGAGCATCATTGAATTCATCATGCTAACTAGGGGCGTTAAACGATAGCGCTTGTTGGGAGGCAACCCCACTTTATTTTTGTTCCTTGATTTTTGTTCCTGTTTAGTAATAAATAATTCAATTAGCCTCCATTTAGATGTGGTTTTATTCTTTTAATTATTGTTTGTTCCAAGTAGAACCTTTGGGAAGACTTGGGTGAAGTCTTTATGATCATGCTGTAAAAAACAGAAACTTTAGCGCTCACGAGAATTGCTGCCATTTTTATTTGGAGAGTGCTATTTAGTTAATTATTTTTGCAGATGATTAATAGATAAATTCCTCAGGTCCAGCAATTTATTTGAGAATTTTATGTGTTCCAGAAATATACGTTTGATCCACATTACTACAGACTGTTCTGTTTTTGACAGATTCTGTTTTCTATGTGTTGTTTGCTTATTTTGATGAATCTATGGCTAGTAAAAGAGTTTATAAACCATAGAGAAGTTGGAATACAGTAGGTTTAACACCAATATAAATAAAGAATGAGTTCATCACAGTAACTTGAAGTGGTGATTTATTTTCTTATACTAACGGAGCTTACGAGTTTTCTGTTAAGTTTTGTGTTGTGAAGTTTTCAAGTTTTGGGTAAGTGTTGGGGATATTACTACTGGACGTAAACCGGACAGAAGTAGCCGGATTAGCTTTATGAAGATTAGAAGCCCATGAAGACGTAATAATGATGGCTCTTTATGAAGGCCCAAGGCCCAGAGGCGAGTTAAGGCCTGTAGATGTAAACCGACTTAATTATGTAACTTGCATTGTAAGATAGGAAGTGTAGAGACCGAACCAGACACGTTTATGATCCGGCTTATGGACTCTGTAAACCGGCGGGCGTCAACCTATGTATATAAAGGGATGACCCGGCAGTGGTTAAGAGACGGACAACAACTCGAGAGCCAAACAAAGCGGATTCGCTCCCTGGCCTTCGAAACCCTAGCAATACCAATCACAACTAGACGTAGGCTTTTAGCTTCATCGAAGGGGCCGAACTAGTATAAAAATCCCCGTGTCCCCTTGTCCGGTTTAACCCCTTTAAGCTAAACCGTCGCGATGGCTCCACGACTAAGTCCTTTCACAAGGGCATCTGCCGTGACAAACCCACGACAGTAAGGATTCGATGGACTACGGAATAAGGAGTGGAAAGAGCCTAAGCTTG